>NC_057800.1:295737720-295830805 GCF_018294505.1 Triticum aestivum
CGCGCGCCGTTCCCTCGCCGCGCCGACGCCCGCAAGCTCCGGGCCGGAGCAGCGCCGCCTCCTCCACGACTCCGGCGACCTCCACCGGCCGGTCTCCTCCTGTCCCGACGATCCCCGACATCTCCGGCGACTCGAGAATGAACTCCGGCGCCGACGAACCTCAGGCCGCGTGCTGCTACAGTGGCCAGATCCAGATCCATCCCCCGGTTGACTTTTTCTCCTCTAACCCTAATCCTTTTGCATTTTTCAACGCATCATAACTCCCTCATCGTAGCTCCGATTCGTGCGTGTAGCATATCAAAATGTTCGTCTCGACGAGTACATCATTTCATCTCATTGCATCATTTTCATTTGAGCTCATCTTGATGCCCGAAATGCTGTTGATGAGGGCCATGTGAGGAAAGTTGCAGATCTGTTTCAGCAAATAGGCTTTTGTCATTTTTGCCATGATTAATGTGTGCATGCTATGATCCTGAGCTCTACATGTGTTTTAATGAATGCCATGTCATCTTTACAGAGGTGCTTGTCATGTATTTTTGTGATATTTGTGGTGACTAGCACAAGCTTGCAAAGTAGCGTAATCGGTAATGCTGATTTCAGGGACTTAGAATTTCACTAAGTCCTTGTCCTGTTTTTGTTGTTATGCCATATGTTCATGTTATTTCCTAGTGATCTGTGCCTCTTTTGAGGATGACCGTAAGGATGTTTTGTTAATATTGTTGTGCTTGATCCATCCATGTCTTTGTTGGCATTTATGGAGCACCCTAGCTTGAGTCAATCTAGCTCTACTTTTGCTATAAAGTGGATCGTGGCAGATCGTTGACATGTTTAGCGATTTTGCCGAGGTTGTTGCTATTGCTACGTGCATGCTATGTTGTTGTTCTTGCCATGTCAAGCTTCTATGCCAGGTCTTCTTGATGGGTGTATGCTTAGTTTGTCATGCCATGGTCTGAAGTGAGTTCATCGAGCTCGTAAACATGCCTACTCGTTAAACTATTTTGCATGCTCTAGTTTTTCACCAAGTCTGAATCTGTTTATGTTTTTGCCATGTTCACATGCTTGCAATTGTATTTTCTGATCCCTTTTGGCTCAAGGTTACTAAGGGACTTTTCTTAAGTGCTTTGAGTACCTTCATGCCATGCCTTGCTTTGCCATGTTAAGTTCCTGTAGCATGTAGTTTTCATGCTCTAAAGTGTGCTTCCTGATGATAAATTCCAGACTTGTGTTAATTTCACTAAGTCTGAAACATGTTATCATTTGCACTTTTGCCATGCTTGTTTGAATCTGTTAATGGATGAATTAGCCATAGCTCAGTGTTCATCTTTTGCCAAGCATCATGTGTGGATCCCTTCCATGTATTTTGTTGCCATGTTTGAGTGTTGTAGCATATATATCTTGATGCATTGAGCTGGTCACTTGCTGATTATCGCAGACCGGTGCCATATTTGTTTTTCTTGCCATTTCCCAACCATGCATCCGATTCCGGTGATCTTTATATCGATTTCGACTGAAATCACCTCACCTTTCCAGTGGCACTCTCAGATTTCCAAGTTGAGGCCAGGTTCAATCATTCATGTCCAAATCATCCATATGCATCGCATACCGCATCCCGCATATCATACCATGTTCATGTGTTGGTTGTTTCCTATGTTGTGTGCTTCTTTCCGGTGTTGCTTCTTCGGGTTGGTTCCGTTAACGTCGCGTTTGTGAGGACCCGTTCGACTACGTCCGTTTGTCTTCTTCATGGACTCGTTCTTCTTCCTTGCGGGATTTCAGGCAAGATGACCATATCCTCGAAATCACTTCTATCTTTGCTTGTTAGTTGCTCGCTCTTTTGCTATGCCTATGCAGCGATACCTACCACTTGCTTATCATGCCTCCCATATTGTTAAGCCAAGCCTCTAACCCACCTTGTCCTAGCAAACCGTTGTTTGGCTATGTTACCGCTTTGCTCAGCCCTCTTATAGCGTTGTTAGTTGCATGTGAAGATTGGAGCTTGTTCCATGTTTGGAACATGGATATTTTGTTGGGATATCACAATACCTCTTATTTAATTAATGCATCTATATACTTGGTAAAGGGTGGAAGGCTCGGCCTTATGCCTGGTGTTTTGTTCCACTCTTGCCGCCCTAGTTTCCGTCATATCGGTGTTATGTTCCCGGATTTTGCGTTCCTTACGCGGTTGGGTTATAATGGGAACCCCTTGATAGTTCGCCGTGAATAAAACTCCTTCAAAAATGCCCAACATTGGTTTTACCATTCGCCACCTAGCCTTTTCTTTCCCTTGGGTTCTGCAGACTCAAGGGTCATCTTTATTTAAACCACCCCCGGGCCAGTGCTCCTTTGAGTGTTGGTCCAACCTGTCAGCTGCTGGTGGCCACCAGGGGCAACTCTGGGCTGGCCTACCGGAACCTTGGACAATCCGGTGTGCCCTGAGAACGAGATATGTACAGCTCCTATGGGGATTTGTCGGCACATTCGGGTGGCTTTGCTGGACTTGTTTTACCATTGTCGAGGATTTCTTGTAACTGGGATTCCGAGCCTGATCAGGTCTTCCCGCTAGAAGGAATATCCTTCGTTGTCCGTGAGAGCTTGTGATGGGCTAAGTTGGGACACCCCTGCAGGGATTTGAACTTTCGAAAGCCGTGCCCGCGGTTATGGGCAGATGGAAATTTGTTAATGTCCGGTTGTAGAAAACCTAAAGTTGACCTTAATTAAAATACATCAACCGCGTGTGTAACCATGATGGTCTCTTTCCAGCGGAGTCCGGGAAGTGAACACGGTGTTGGAGTTATTCTTGACGTAGGCTGTTCTCGGATCACTTCTTGATCATAGTTGTTCGACCGTGCTTTGCCTTCTTTTCTCGCTCTCATTTGCGTATGTTAGCCACCATATATGCTAGTCGCTTGCTGCAGCTCCACCTCATTTCTTTTACCCTTCCTATAAGCTTAAATAGTCTTGATCGCGAGGGTGTGAGATTGTTGAGTCCCCGTAACTCACAGATACTTCCAAAACCAGCTTGCAGGTGCCGTTGAACCGTGCAGATGACTCAACCAAGCTCAAGGAGGAGCTCGATGAAGATCTTGTCCTTTGTGTCGTTTCGTTCTAGTTGATCAGTAGTGGAGCCCAGTTGGGGTCGATCGGGGATCTGTGTAGCATTTGGGGTAGTCTTCTTTTATTTTGGTTCCGTAGTCAGACCTTGATTGTATTTGGATGTTGTAATGTTTTATTCCTGTAATTATGTGAAGTGGCGATTGTAAGCCAACTATGTATCTCTTTCCCTTATGTATTACATGGGTTGTGTGAAGATTACCTCACTTGCGACATTGCTTTCAATGCAGTTATGCCTCTAAGTTGTGCTTCGACACGTGGGAGATATAGCCCCATAAAGGGCGTTACAAGTTGGTATCAAAGCCTTCCCCGACCTTAGGAGCCCCCTGCTTGATCGAATCGCAAGCGTTATTGAGTCTAGAAATGTTTTGAGTCATTTAGGAATTATATATATCGGAGAGTTAGGAATTCTTTTTACTCCTCAGTCCCTTCATCGCTCTGGTGAGGCATTCTGACGTAGAGTTTTGACTCTTCTCTTCTCAAATTTCACTAAATTTTTTTAGGATCATGCGGGTATCTTGGAATCGTTCCGATGGTTTTGTGACGAGAACATTGTTCTTGGTGCCTCCTGACATTTAGGGGTTGTGGCATTGTCCCGGGGAGTTAAGCTCCGAGGTGTTGTCGTCACAATTTTATCGTTGAGATTCTAGAATACCTGAATTTAGTTTCGCTGACATTGAAAATCTCTTTTATGCAGTTGTTGGTGAGATAACCTCGACGCCACCCAGTACTGGGGTGGGAGTTCGAGAGTATTGCCATAACTCGTATAACAGATGTTTTTTTCGAAGGTTGAGGTAGATGATTTCCGAAGGTTTCTTGGTTATGTGTTGAAGGATGGATACAGCTGGATGTAGGATTTGTGTAGTTTTGGGTGAGATATTATGCTTCCCCTGTATCCCCAACACCCGATTGCATAACCGGAAAATTTCGGGAGTTTATAAGTGGGAATTCAAGTAGCTCTTAGGATATCTTTCCGACGGATGTATGATATGATATTGGGGTTCGACGTCTAGTGGTCCGCCTATCCACGATCGGTTTTACAGTGGTCTCGTTGTGTCTTAAAGAGTCCTTGGCTATGCCGACTCGGGGGCGCTTCATATGTCATGTGCACTGCCTTGTACATGATGGTGCTGTACGATCGAGCCCGTGTAGGCCCCACCACGAAAACTTCGGACGGAATCTCTATCATTTGTTTGTTCCGGCTTATTCCGCAAGCCAATCCTTTGTTTTTGTTTTGAGTTGTGGTATTCGAGTTGCTTCAAAGTCAAATGTTGATTTCCATACCTTTCTGAACCAGTGTTCTCATACTTCGATGTGAATACCAATCCTTCTTGATAATCGAGATTGTCATGTCAATCCTTTTCAACCGGTGTGTCTCTCTTCAAGTGCTTCCGATCTTTTCAACATCCGCAAGATCAATTATCAGTTCTTCTCAATGGTGTTTGTTTCATCTGTCTCCAAGTTGCCTTTGTTTTCCCACCCTCCCTCCCTTGTTTTCATTTCCTTCAAAGACTCAGAATTCTTATTCAAGTATCCTTTTATTGATGGGAAGCCTCTCCATTCCTTTTCCGTCAATGTTCTTATCCGGTGATTCTCATGAAGATCCTAACGGAGCATCTAGTTCTTCATTATCTATTCTTTTCTTCTCCGGTGGATTCAATTCAACTTTTCTGTCTTGATCATATTTTTTCCTTGCTTCAAATGCCCTCTCATACCAGTGCACCTCATAATATCATCCTTTTCTCGCTATTTCAATTGTTCCGGAGTGCTCAAGATATCTCGAAGATTCGTGTTTCCACTTGGCTTTTGTTCCAGCTCTTTCGAGGATGTTATCTCATTCAAGCCATTTAATTCAACCGGTGCAATCTCTCTTTTCAAGTAATCGTTCTACGGTGTTTCTTTTGAGTGGGCCCTAACCCATAGGTCTTTTCCCGGGATCTTACCTGACTCTTCTTTTACGACGTTACTATCAAATTCATTTCAAAGTTTGACGTAAGAATGAGTTATCATCAGTTAAATGCCTTCTCCTAGATCTTTCAAATTCTTTCACCATTGGTTCAAACTTTCTAATTTTTATCCCGGAGTATCTCAATAATTCATGGTGGTGTTTCTCGTCGTCATTCTCGGATTTTGAAGACCGAAGAAGATTTTTCCTCTAAATCTTGCTTCATTCTCTTCAGGATTCGTGCCTCTAGTTTGTTGCCATCCTCTCATAATTATTTTGATTGTCAGAATTCTTTTCACCCATCCGGAGTAATTCAAGAGTCTTCTCAGTTTGATTATCCGGAGTCCATCAATTCAGGTTTATTCATTCGCAGCTTTCGGCTATTATTCTCTAATCTTACTAGTGCATCATTCAATATTCTCTAATCAGTTTGTGATCTCTTCGTTCTCTTTTATCTAAATTCCCCTCAAGTATCTTCATTTCTTCTCAAATTCTTACAGTTGTTCGTTCAAGATACTTCTTACCTTGTTATCATATCAATTCATTTGTTGTTTTCAATCCTACCGGTGGATTCGTCGAAGACCTTCCCAAGTTTGCGCTATATCTCGCTTAATCCTTTCTACGAGTATAAGTAGTATGTCAAATCCGTTGCTTGTCATCAATTAAATTGGTGAAATATAAGCATAATGTAATTCTTATTCTTGTTTCATCGAGTAAACTCAATTCCGTATTCCGGAGGCTCGTCAGGTTCTCGGTTTTCAATTGTGTCATATTTTTCTTTCCCGAAGTTCCAAGCTCTCTCAATTATGTCATCACGGAGATCCATCTAAATCATTACAAGGTTTCACCTTATGTTTTCAACTTCTCTTTCCTTTTGTTTGATCATTCTGTTACCGGAGTTCTTCATGGAGGCTCTACATGATGGTTCAGCAAGGAGTTAATTCATTCTTGAAGTGTTCATCGAGATTCTTTTCAGAGGAGCTCAAACATTCTTCATCTTCCAATTCTAAGTGCAGTTCTTCCTATTTTATCTTTTGAGGTGGTTCTATGTCATTCTTCATAATTTGAGTTCATGTTTCACAATTCACATGTTGTCAAGAATGAGATATCTTAAATCCATCAATCTCTTCATTGGAGTTATCTTGGGTTATATTTCACCTAAAACCTTTCCTAAGGATTGTTGCTATTTATGGTGTTTATAAATGACCCAAGTTCTTCTTTTATCCTAGCGGTGAAATAAGTTTCTCGTCTCCTTGTTCATATCAACTCAATTCTTTTTCCCGTGAGTGGAAGGTGGTCACCTCATAATTTGAGATGTTTTCCATAAGCCCACAACAAGCATAATCTTTTCATTGTTGGTTTTCCAACAACTCCATTTAACTTTCTTGGAAGGGTGATCTTCAAGCTCTTTTGTGGCAGAAGTTGGCGTTTTCTTCTCCATTCTCCTATTTCGATTATTTATCATCTATTCTTTTGTTCCGGATGCAGTATGTTGTGATTTCGTCAAGTATCTCCTCATCTTACCAAGTTCTTATTCAATTCCTTTTCTTTTCAATCGCAGTGCTGCCCGAAGTTGTTCTCCCTTGTTCCTCTTTTCTAACGGAGTGTTTTCAGCTTCGTCATCTCCGTTGTATTCTTTTCTCGAATGGCTTAACCATTTCAAGGTTCTTTGGTATCACTCATTTGTCAAAGAAGCAACTTAGCTTTACCTCTCCTCTTTCTCTTATGTTTTTCCCTCCAGTGCCATTCTAGATCTCGGGACGAGATCCTCTCATAGTGGTGGAGTGTTGTAATGCCCCGAGACCAATGCGCCAGGTGTTCTCAAGTTATTCGCTGTGGTTGTCTTGTCATTGCTTGCGTGTCATGCATTGCATATCATGTCATCATTTGCATTTCATTTGCATACATGTTCATCTCATGCATCCGAGCATTTTCCCCGTTATCCGTTTTGCAATCCGGCATTCCTATGTCACCCGGTGTCCCTTTCTACCTATTTTCGTGTGCGGGCGTTAAACGTTTTCGGATTGAACCGAGACTTGTCATGCGGCCTTGGTTTACTACGGGTAGACCGCCTGTCAAGTTTCGTACCATTTGGACTTCGTTTGATACTCCAACGGTTAATCAAGGGACCGAAAAGGCCTCGTGTGTTTTGCAGACCAACACCCCTCCAAAGTGGCCCAAACCCACATAAACATCCTCCATCATCTCGGTTGTTCGACCGCGATCGCGTGGCCGCAAACCGCACCTCATTTGGAGTTTCCTAGCTCCCTCTACCTCTATAAATAGGCCACCCTCTCGAAATCCCGGATCTTCTTCCCCTGAAACACTAAACATTCCCCCCGCCGCGCTGGACACGTCCGTTCCGGTCAGACAAAGCCGCCGCCGCCGCCCGCGGCGAATCAGCGAGCACCACATGGAGCTCCTGTCCCCGCGGCCGCCGAAGCACGCCGGGCCCGTGGCCGGCCCTCCCCGTCGCAGATCTGGGCCGCGCCCCGCGCGCCCCGGATCCATCATCTTCTCCGCCCGAGGTGCCCCGCTTGCCGCGCCGCCCTCGCGGGCCACCGCCGACGCAGTCCGGCTCGCCGGCGCCGCCGCCGACTGCCTCGCCGCGCCGCCGCCCACAAGCTCCGGGCCGGAGCAGCGCCGCCTCCTCCACGACTCCGGTGACCTCCACCGGCCGGTCTCCTCCTGTCCCAACGATCCCCGACATCTCTGGCGACTCGAGAACGAACTCCGGCACCGATGAACCTCGGGCCGCGTGCCGCTATAGTGGCCAGATCCAGATTCATCCCCCGGTTGACTTTTTGTCCTCTAACCCTAATCCTTTTGCATTTTTCAATGCATCATAACTCCCTCATCGTAGCTCCGATTCGTGCGTGTAGCATATCAAAATGTTCGTCTCGACGAGTACATCATTTCATCTCACTGCATAATTTTTATTTGAGCTCATCTTGATGCCTGAAATGCTGTTGGAAGAGGGCTATGTGAGGAAAGTTGCAGATCTGTTTCAGCAAATAGCCTTTTGTCATTTTTGCCATGATTAATGTGTGCATGCTATGATCCTGAGCTCTACATGTGTTTTGATGAATGCCATGCCATATTTACAGAGGTTCTTGCCGTGTATTTTTGTGATATTTGTGGTGACTAGCACAAGCTTGCAAAGTAGCGTAATCGGTAATGCTGATTTCACGGATCCCTAAGTCCTTGTCCTGTTTTTGTTGTTATGCCATATGTTCATGTTGTTTCCTAGTGATCCGTGCCTCTTTTGAGGATGATCAGTAAAGATGTTTTGTTAATATTGTTGTGATCTATCCATCCATGTATTTGTTTGCATTTATGGAGCACCCTAGATTGAGTCAATCGAGCTCTACTTTTGCTATAAAGTGAATCCTGGCAGATCGTTGACATGTTTTGCGATTTTGCTGAGGTTGTTGCTATTGATCCGTGCATGCTATGTTGTTGTTCTTGCCATGTCTAGCTTCTATGCCTGGTCTTCTTGATGGGTGTATGCTTAGTTTGTCATGCCATGCTCTGTAGTGATTGCATCGAGCTGGTAAACATGCCTACTCATTAAACTATTTTGCATGCTCCAGTTTTTCACCAAGTCTGAATCTGTTTATGTTTTTGCCATGTTCACATGCTTGCAATTGTAGTTTCTGATCCCTTTTGGCTCAAGGTCACTAAGGGACTTTTGTTAAGTGCTTTGAGTAGCTTCATGCCATGCCTTGCATTTCCATGTTAAGTTCCTGTAGCATGTAGTTTTCATGCTCTAAAGTGTGCTTCCTGATGATAAATTCCAGACTTGTGTTAATTTCACTAAGTCTGAAACCTGTTATCATTTGCTCTTTTGCCATGCTTGTTTGAATCTGTTAATGGATGAATTAGCCGTAGCTCAGTGTTCATATTATGCCAAGCATCATGTGTGGATCCCTGCCATGTATTTCTTTGCCATGTTTGAGTGCGGTAGCATATATATCTTGTTGCATTTAGTTGGTCACTTGCTGATTATCGCAGACCGGTGCCATATTTGTTTTGCTTCCCATTTCCAAACCGTGCATCCGATTCCGGTGATCTTTATATCAATTTTGACCGAAATCACCTCACCTTTCTAGTGGCACTCTTGGATTTCCATGTTGAGGCTAGGTTCAATCATTCATGTCCAAATCATGCATATGCATCACATACCGCATCCCGCATATCATACCATGTTCATGTGTTCATTGTTTAATATGTTGTGTGCTTCTTTCCGGTGTTGCTTCTTCGGGTTGGTTCCATTAACGTCGTGTTTGTGAGGACCCGTTCGACTACGTCTGTTTGTCTTCTTCATGGACTCGTTCTTCTTCCTTGCGGGATTTCAGGCAAGATGACCATACCCTCGAAATCACTTCAATCTTTGCTTGCTAGTTGCTCGCTCTTTTGCTATGCCTATGCTGTGATACCTACCACTTGCTTATCATGCCTCCCGTATTGTTAAGCCAAGCCTCTAACCCACCTTGTCCTAGCAAACTATTATTTGGCTATGTTACCGCTTTGCTCAGCCCCTCTTATAGCGTTATTAGTTGGAGGTGAAGTTTGGAGCTTGTTCCGTGTTTGGAACATGGATATTTTGTTGGGATATCACAATACCTCTTATTTAATTAATGCATATATATACTTCGTAAAGGGTGGAAGGCTCGGCCTTATGCCTGGTGTTTTGTTCCACTCTTGCCGCCCTAGTTTCCGTCATATCGGTGTTATGTTCCCGGATTTTGCGTTCCTTACGCGGTTGGGTTATAATGGGAACCCCTTGACAGTTCGCCGTGAATAAAACTCCTTCAAAAATGCCCAACATTGGTTTTACCATTCGCCACCTAGCCTTTTCTTTACCTTGGGTTCTGCAGACTCAAGGGTCATCTTTATTTAAACCACCCCCAGGCCAGTGCTCCTCTGAGTGTTGGTCCAACCTGTCAGCTGCCGGTGGCCACCAGGGGCAACTCTAGGCTGGCCTACCGGAACCTTGGACAATCCGGTGTGCCCTGAGAATGAGATATGTGCAACTCCTATCAGGATTTGTCGGCACCTTCGGGTGGCTTTGCTGGACTTGTTTTACCATTGTCGAGGATGTCTTGTAACCGGGATTCCGAGCCTGATCGGGTCTTCCCGCTAGAAGGAATATCCTTCGTTGACCGTGAGAGCTTGTGATGGGCTAAGTTGGGACACCCCTGCAGGGATTTGAACTTTCGAAAGCCGTGCACGTGGTTATGGGCAGATGGGAACTTGTTAATGTCCGGTTGTAGAAAACCTGAAGTTGACCTTAATTAAAATACATCAACCGCGTGTGTAACCGTGATGGTCTCTTTCCGGCGGAGTCCGAGAAGTGAACACGGTGTTGGAGTTATGCTTGACGTAGGTTGTTCTCGGATCACTTCTTGATCATAGTTGTTCGACTGTGCTTTGCCTTCTCTTCTGGCTCTCATTTTTGTATGTTAGCCACCATATATGCTAGTCGCTTGCTGCAGCTCCACCTCATTCCTTTTACCCTTCCTATAAGCTTAAATAGTCTTGATCGCGAGGGTGTGAGATTGTTGAGTCCCCATGACTCACAGATACTTCCAAAACCAGATTGCAGGTGCCGTTGAACCATGCAGATGACGCAACCAAGCTCAAGGAGGAGCTCGATGAAGATCTTGTCCTTTATGTCGTCTCGTTCTAGTTGATCAGTAGTGGAGCCCAGTTGGGGTCGATCGGGGATCTGTGTAGCATTTGGGGTAGTCTTCTTTTATTTTTGTTCCATAGTCGGACCTTGATTGTATTTGGATGATGTAATGGTTTATTCCTGTAATTGTGTGAAGTGGCGATTGTAAGCCAACTATGTATCTCTTTCCCTTATGTATTACATGGGTTGTGTGAAGATTACCTCACTTGCGACATTGCTTTCAATGCGGTTATGCCTCTAAGTCGTGCTTCGACACATGGGAGATATAGCCGCATCGAGAGCGTTACATACTTTGACTAGTGCAAGTTCTGTCAACAATAATAACATAATTGGATCATATAACTATCCCTCAACATGCAACAAAGAGTCACTCCAAAGTCACTAATAGCGGAGAACAAACCAAGAGATTATGGTAGGGTACGAAACCACCTCAAAGTTATCCTTTCTGATCGATCTATTCAAGAGTCCGTAGTAAAATAACACGAAGCTATTCTTTCCATTCAATCTATCATAGAGTTCGTACTAGAATAAAACCTTAAGACACAAATCAACCAAAACCCTAATGTCACTTAGATACTCCAATGTCACCTCAAGTTTCCGTGGGTATGATTATACGATATGCATCACACAATCTTAGATTCATCTATTCAACCAACACAAAGAACTTCAAAGAGTGCCCCAAATTTCTACCGGAGAGTGAAGATGAAAATGTGTGCCAACCCCTATGTGTCGGGGATATACTCCGCGGTGTGACCCGGCCAGAAATATAACCCGGTTGACACTTGGAGATTCACTGGCGACCTGCCCTGACCAGACGGTTTATAAGCAACCCGCCTGAACATTATGACTCACTGGTAACCCGGCGGGCGGGACAAACGGATGGCAAGGCCCAAGGCCCAGAAGGCCAGTTTATGTTAATGGTGGGCCGGTTTAATAGGAAAGGCGTGAGGAATATTTCCCTTACATGGAGTCAAGACCCGGACCTGTATCCGGTTTGTATTAGAAGGTAGACTAGTCCTAATCCTAATAGGACTCCACATGTAACCCGCCCCTCTAACTTATATAAGGAGGGGCAGGGCTCCCCAAGGGGGACAAGTCTGACAAGTTCCACAAGTTAGACAGATTATGGTTAGACAAACAAGTCTATAGCTCTCGAGATAGAGCACCCTTGTAATCGTGATCATCATCATCAATATCAATGAAGCAGGATGTAGGCTTTTACCTCCACCGTAAGGGGCCGAACCTATGTAAAACCTCGCGTCTCTCGTCCCGCTCAACCCCTCTCAAGCTACCACATAGACGCGTTGGCCTCACGAGTATGTCCTGACACAAAGGACATCTGCCGTGACGATTCCACTACAGTTGGCACCCACCGTGCAGCGCCCGGTGGTGTTGAGGTCTTGGAGGGATCTCTTCAAGGATCGAGAAGCTCACGGTTAAATAGATGAAAGTTTTGAGTTCAAGAAAATTAAGATGGCATTGGGAGCGTTGCCGCCGCTGCAAGTTGAAGACCGATCAATGCAAGGATCACGTCGCACAGACCGATAGGAGATTTTTGCAGCGTGTTAAACCACAAGTCACCAAGAATGTCGAGTTCCTGCTGCTACCTTTTTCTCAGGTGCGTCAAGTACGGATGAGACAAGGAATTGCTACTGTTACTTCTTGCCAAAAAAGCGTTGCTAGGCGTTGTGATCTCCGGCACAACAATAAGGAAAAAAAATCAAGTATGATTACGACCCGGAGGATATATGGACGTGGGCGTAAAAATGAAGTCAACCGTCCCGGTTTCCTCAGCCACCACGGATCAGTCGTCACCTTCTCCGGTCACTGTCACTGAGCCGTTCCTATCTAGTTGTGGTTGGAAAAAGCAAGTCCCGAGACGGACTCGTACATCAACTGCCAAAAGCAAGTCAACTGCCTCAGAAAGTTGAAACAAACAACGACACAGGGGAATCTAGCAACACAACTCACGGGAAGACCATCAGTGCTACATCTACAAGCATCCAACAATTCCAAAAGTCTAGTTACCATACTAGCACATCTTACGGGAGGACCACTAGTGCCAGGTCTACGTACTACATCCACGGCCACCACAACTGGGTCAAACATGCCTAAGTTGACCCGGCCGCTCCCCTGCTGCCGTGGCTCTGGCATGGCCGACGCATCGGTTCATCACCTCGCCTTGAGCACCTGCTACCTCCGTGGGTGAAACAAGCAACCACACTGCCAACTCGCCTCTGTGCCATAACTCGCTACTGCTGCCTTCATCAGTGTGTATCCCGGCGGACGTACGCACAAGTCATATTTTGTCCAAGAAAAACAAGACAATGGTTTACTGTTTAAGGCGACATGACCAGATCGTCTCTTGTTCAAACATGAGTCATTTAGGACAAAGGTGTTATACAGTGGATATGGAGAGCGCACCAGCATAACTCTGCACTAGCGTACGTCCATGTCATGTTGCTCGACGGGTACGCCTGCAAGTCGTGGCCCCCGCTGTTCGGTTTACATCTGTCCGCGCCAGCGGCCGAGTCGCCCATCCGCACCGGCTTACAACGCCGCAGCCCACTCTCTCATCCGCACCAGCTTACAATGCCGCGGCAGACTCACCCATGACTGATTGCAGTTTCACCTAGTAATCATCAACTTCATGGTGGATTACTTCTGGCCTAAACACATGAGGTGATATCCATCTAAAATATATTTTATTAGCACATATTATTTTTTGTCAAAGAGCAGTTTTATCTTTGCCTTGGCCTGCTGGTACGCCAAGTTTGAAGTATATTGTTTTTTATCAAAGAACAATTACTTTGATTTGTATATTTTTATATACAGGATAATTATTCACTACAAATGTAGTTTATAGCACGGGTATGAAGCACGGGCTGATAATGTTCCTCCCGGCGATAGTCCGTGACATATTACCCGTTGAATGGACGTGCACAAGTCGCCTCCCTTGTGGCCTGGTCTACGTCGACTTGCCGGGATCGTGTTTGATCGCTGTTCAATGGACGTGCACAAAGTCGCCGCCTCTGCGGACCCGGTTTACATTAACTCGCCCGTCCGTGCCGGTTTACAACACCTTTGCCAATTTTCCCCGTCCACACCGGCTTGCAATGCCGTGACATGCGGCCGACTCATCTTCCGAGCTGCCTCTGATGCTACGGTCGTCTTTGTTGTCCGTTTCTCGTGGCCTGGTCTACATCAACATACCGGACTGCACCTGTCTGCATGAGCTGTTTATTGAGTATGAGCAAGTCACAGCTTGGGTAGCCCAGTTTTCTTTCAAACAAAATGGAGACAAATTGTCATATACTTCCAACCATCGTCTGCACTGGGTGGTCCAATGGGCAGGCGCACAAGTCGCCGCCACTACAGTTTGGTTAACTTCAAATCGCCAATTGGAAGGAACCATTGGCCGAGTTGCGGACACGGCTCATACGGGATCATTTGTAACCCGCCGCAGTCACCTCAACCTTCTATGGATTGACATCGTGCTATCAACACCAATAATATACAACATATGCCAGTTTACATCACGGTCAAATATGGAGAATCTCAAGTCAACTCCTCGAGTCACCTTGAGACTCGGGGGCTACAATGATATGACTCAGCAAATGTTGCCGGTTTTCAGTGAATTCAAGAAACCCAGGACATCGGAGGGAAAGATAACCCGGTCCCGGAGGCTACTACCATATTGTTGGAAGTTTAAAGGCTGACAGAAAATTTTCGGTTCAAAATAAAGAATGCCGGTTTAAAATCCGGTTTAAGGGAAATCTCGTATCCCACACAGCGCCGAAACCCATAGTACCTGGTTCAAATCCGGTTTAAGAGGAAGCTATCTCTTGCAAAGCTCTGACGCTCTCAATATCCGATTCAAAAATCCCAGTTCAAGAAGAATTTATCTCTTGCAAAAGTTAAAGGTTGCCCAAGAGGACCTGTTGCCATGATGCACGGTTCAAACATGGGTATCCTGCCTTATTGGCTTATCATATTATTGATCACACTGGGGCTTCTGCTTATAAAGTGGAGTTCTGTTTACCCATTGATCCGGCCTATAAAGGCATATATCAAAAAAATCACTTGGGGTCTTGGTCGTACTCGAACCATCGCTACACCTCTTGATCGGCGCAAGGCCACCAGAAAAATCACTTGGGGGCTCGGTCGTATTCAAACCATAGCTACACCTCTTGATCGACTCAAAGCCAAAAAGAAAATTACTTAGGGGCCAAAGAGAGTGTTGCAAAAGGACAACTCAAACATAGGCACCCACTGAGCACAACTCAAAATATTGCTTGAGGATTCTTCGCTTCGCAATGAACAAAGAATCTACACTTGTAATAAGCTATCAAGCCACGGCTTGGAAGCCTGGTGTATAGACCTAAAACCCTGGGTTAGCCTGCCTTTTTAAGTAAGCCACTCCGTCCAGGTAAACCTGGTATGACTCGCCGAACTTTTGACAAGTCAATCTCATAGACCCTGAACTTGTCAAAGTTAAGACAACGATTGGTTAAAGATTGAGGTCCATCTTAAAAGGCTTTGTAAAATGGTTTAACTCAGCGGCCTGGCAGCCCATGAAAAGCCACGAATTTGGGGCCTGGCAGCCCGTGAAAAGCCTCGACTAAAAGTTTTCATATGCTTTTATTTGCCAAGTTTTTTCTCCTTTGATGAGATTTATAATGGTTTTCATAAACCGGCGTTCATTAACCCGGCTCAGCTTTCAACTACAAGTTGTCAGCACATGATCAAGCATAATCTGGTGCTTATTAACCCGCTCTGGTTTCGACTATAAGTCGCCTGTGTTACATACGGATAATCCGGTGTTTATCATAAACCGGCACAGTTTTGTTATAAACCGGCAAAATATGGGAGGAGTTATCAGTACTAAAAATTTGGGTTATCACCCTTACTACAAAAAGTTGGTAAACCAAAGATGTTTTTCAATGTCACAGGTATGATATATTTCATGTTTGAGTATTTTTAAGTGCAACCTTGGTTATAAACCCGGGTTATATGTTGGGCATTATGACCAGTCCGGCGGTAAACCGCCAGGACACTTTAAACTTGTTGTATGCAGAAACAGGTTGAATAAGGCATAATTATAAATCACCGGCTTTTAGTAACCGGGCCTGGCTTTCGACTATAAGTCGCCAGTATGATGATAAATTATCCAGTGTTAATTAAGCCGGACTAGCTTGGGATTATAAGTCGCCAGTATATATATTTGGATTGCGCCACGCTCATAAATCATTGGATTATATTATTCAAATCTTCAAATAGCCAACATGGCTGGATTTTATTATGGTTATCAATAACCAGTATTATGCTCATGGTTTTCAAAAGTCGCTTTAGCGCAATGGCTATTATATTATCAATGTATATGATTTATTCTACAATTGAAGGAATAGTCCCGAGTCGTTGCATGCTTACGACCCGACACTTGGGAGCTACATTATTTAAGTTGATATTACATCAAATATGCAAGTCTCATGTCACTGCAAGCATGCACCATGACACTTGGGGGCTAATGCAAAGTCATTTTTTGCTCACCTTATTGAAGACCCGACTCATCACATTGTAATGAGTCGGCCCTTGGGGGCTACCAATTGCTCCTGTTAACAATTGAAGGTACACAAGTATTAAAATCATTATATTCAAAGGTCCACTGCTCAGTTGGTAAAGCACAACGCTCTTAACCTTGTGGACATGGGTTTAAAGCTCCATGGTGGAGTTATATCATATGATGTTATTTTTAATGAAGCATGATCATATTTATAAAGTCCCTGCTCATTATTGCATAATTACCAGGCCCTTGGGGGCTACACTGGTTGAAGTTTTTATGAGCATAAGGCAATTTCAAGTCCCAGGTTGCTACAAGCATGACAACCCGACACTTGGGGCTACATAATATGGAGTGTTCAGTTTTTACTAGTGACTGGGATGAACAACATGGATTTCTTTAAAAGTAGGAGTATTTATATTAAAGCAAGTCTTAAGCCATCACTTTGTTCTGCTCAAGATTTGGGGGCTACAGGTAATATGGATATAAGGGAGAAAAATCTTCAAATTCTCAGTTCTGAGCAAACCAGATTAACCAGGTGTCTGCAACAATTATGACCCAGCTTTGGTAAAAATTATGACTCGGTGCCATCAATATTTACAAACCGACAATTTTGGTAATGTTAAACCGGCAAGTTCTACATCTTCAAACCGGTTGAATATCATATGAGTATTTCAAGACCAATATTTCTCAAGCCGGCACTTTGGAAGCCGACTCAAGTGGATTATTATTCGGAATATTTCTCTGTGAGAAACCAATGTCAGCAAATTGAGTATGAAGCTGGCTTATTGACCCGGATTTTTCTAGAAGAAGTAAATGAGATGGAATTAAGGATGATCAGGTGCCAGTTTACAAGAATTCTTAACCCGGAGCATAATCTATCAAATTCGTTCTTGTGTTTGTTTTATAGGATCAGTTTAACATGGATAAATCCAAATTAAACTAGGGGCTAATATCGGGGATATACCCCGCAGTATGACCCGTCCAGAAATATAACCCGGTTGACACTTGGCAATTCACTGGCGACCCGCCCTGACCAGACGGTTTACAAGTAACCCGCCCGAACATTATGACTCACTGGTAACCCGGTGGGCGGGACAGATGGATGGCAAGGCCCAAGGCCCAGAAGGCCGGTTTATGTTAATGGTGGGCCGGTTTAATCAGAAAGGCGTGAGGAATATTTCCCTTACAAGGAGTCAAGACCCGGACTTGTATCCGGTTTCTATTAGAAGGTAGACTAGTCCTAATCCTAATAGGACTCCACATGTAACCTGCCCCTCTAACTTTTATAAGGAGGGGCAGGGCTCCCCAAGGGGGACATGTTTGACAAGTTCCACAAGTTAGACAGATTCGAGTTAGACAAACTAGCCTATAGCTCTCGAGATAGAGCACCCTTGTAATCATGATCATCATCATCAATATCAATGAAGCAGGATGTAGGCTTTACCTCGACCGTAAGGGGCCGAACCTGGGTAAAACCTCGCGTCTCTCGTCCCGCTCAACCCCTCTCAAGCTACCACATAGATGCATTGGCCTCACGACTAAGTCCTGACACAAAGGACATCTACCGTGACGATTCCACGATACTATGCATAAGTTCACGTGGTCACGGAACTCGCAAGTTGATCACCAAAACATACATCAAGTGGATCACATGATATCCCATTGTCACCACATATAAGCACGTGCAAGACATACATGCATCAAGTGTTCTCAAATCCTTAAAGACTCAATCCGATAAGACAACTTCAAAGGGAAAACTCAATCCATTACAAGAGAGTAGAGGGGGAGAAACATCATAAGATCCAAATGTAATAGCAAAGCTCATGATACATCAAGATCGTATCGCCTCAAGAAAGAGAGAGAGAGAGAGATCAAACACATAGCTACTAGTTCATACCCTCAGCCCCGAGGGAGAACTACTCCCTCCTTGTCATGGAGAGCACCGAGATGATGAAGATGGCCACCAGAGAGGGATCTGCCCCCCTCCGGTAGGGTGCCAGAACGGGTCTAGATTGGTTTTCGGTGGCTATGCAGACTTCTGGCGGCGGAACTCCCGATCTCTTCTCGTCTTCGATGTTTGGGGTATATGGATATATATAGGAAGCATAAGTAGGTCAGGGGAGCCACGAGGGGCCCATGAGGGTGGGGGGCCCGCCCAGGGGGCAGGCATGCCTCCCTGCCTCGTGGCCACCTCGAAGCTTCCCAGACGTAGACTCCAAGTCTCTTGGATTGCTTCCGTTGAGAAAATCACGTTCTCGAAGGTTTCATTCTGTTTGGACTCCGTTTGATATTCCTTTTCTTCTAGACCCTAAAATAGACAATAAAACAGCAATTTGGGTTGGGCCTCCAGTTTATAGGTTAGTCCCAAAAGTAATATAAAAGTGTATAGTAAAGCCCATAAACATCCAAAACAGGTAATATAATAGCATGGAACAATCAAAAATTATAGATACGTTGGAGACGTATCACCTGCCACCTCGGTCAAGAGAAACCAAAATCCATGTCATCCCTTACCGCTCTGATGACTCGATTTTGCGTGGGAGAAGACAGCTGGCTCGCTCGTAGAAGCAACAGCGCCAGTGACCCGGGCACTTCTGAAGTTCGAGACGACAAAGGGAAACCATGATTATTGGTGTCTAAACCGGCAGATCTCGGGTAGGGGGTCCCGAACTGTGCGTCTAAGGCGGATGGTAACAGGAGGCGGGGGACACGATGTTTACCCAGGTTCGGGCCCTCTCAATGGAGGTAATACCCTACGTCTTACTTGATTGATCTTGATGACATGAGTATTACAAGAGTTGATCTACCACGAGATCGTAGGGGCTAAACCCTAGAAGCTAGCCTATGGTATGATTGTCTGTCGTCCTACGGTCTAAACCCCCAAGTTTATATAGACACCGGAGGGGGCTAGGGTTACACAAAGTCAGTTACAAGGCAGGAGATCTACATGACCGTATTGCCAAGCTTGCCTTCCACGCCAAGAAGAGTCCCATCTGGACACGGGACGAAGTCTTCAATTTTGTATCTTCATAGTCCAACATTCTGGCCAAAGGATATAGTCAAGCTGTACGGAGACCCCCTAAACCAGGACTCCCTCAGTAGCCCCCGAACCAGGCTTCAATGATGATGAGTCCGGCACGCAGATTGTCTTCGACATTGCAAGGCAGGTTCTTCTCCAAATTTTGAATATCTGCTGAGTAGTGTCCGGCTCCACATAAATGTTGCGCTTCTTGGCTTCTGCACCCAATAAGGGCTATCTTCCACGTGTCGAGCGAATGCGAGGAGCCAGGGCATTTTTACATTTTCCACTCTAGCCACGTAAGTAAAATATCTATTAAAGGGACGGGGATTCTTAGATCCAAACCACACCATCCTCCAGTGCGAGTATCCCTCGGAGCACGCTCGGAAAAATCCATTCCAACATGGCCGGCCATCGCAGCTCCTCCTCCCGCTCCCGTAGCCCTAGGCCTGGTGATTGGGAGAAGTCTTCTATCCCGCACAAGCAATTAGTAGAGTTACAAACCCAGGTATTTCTCCCTCCAGCTTATAAGGTCCCCGTTCGAGCCGGGCTCGCCACCTATAATTGGGGGGGAGCAAGCGGAGAACTTCCCCAGTCCCTCCAAGGTGGAGCGGGTATGCCTCATCCCTTATTTACTAAGGGGACATGTATTTCCAATTCATCCGTTCCTCCGCGGGCTCCTGGAGTTTCACGGCCTCCAGTTGCATAATTTCACCCCCGCTTCCATATTACACATCGCTGGTTATGTTGCCCTTTGCGAGCTGTTTCTGGGCTGCAAAGCTCATTTTGAGCTGTGGAAGAGGCTATTCAGCCTAGTGCCCTGTACACAGGAGCGGTCAATATATCAAGTGGGCGGAGCCAAAATATGGCGCACCACCGGGATAGGATACCTGTCCGGTACCCCGAAGAAGACTTCTAAAGACTGGCCTACGGAGTGGTTTTACATGGAGGACGTCCCCCTTCCAGATCCTATCCGGATGGGTCTTCCCGAGTTCGACAATGCCCCTTCGAAGAATGCCGAAGCTGGCACCCACGGAGCCCTCGGGAGGAAGATAACAAAGAAGTCCTTTACCTGATGGGCCGTATAAAAGCACTGTCTCAATTAGGATTGGCAATAATCGAGGTTATGTCAATATGTATAATGCGGGGGGTGCAGCCACTTCAATATCGAGGGCACCCCATGTGGCACTTTAACGGGGAAGATGATGCCACCCACTGCGGGCGTAAGGGACCGGACTGAGCTGCTGCTCTAGCAAAAATTATGTCCGCTTTGTTCAAGGGAGAGGAAGAGGAGTTCATCCATATTAAGCCACGGGATGGATTCTCCATGTACAACCATCCAAGATGGGTGAGCTGTCATTTTTTACTCCCAACCTTCGCGCATTCTTCGTCATAAATACTCACCTTGCCGTTTCATGGCAGGAACTGCGAAAAGCTGTAAGGGAGGTCAATAGTCCACCTCCACAACTGGAGGACCCTTACCGGGCCCTCGATCCCGGACTCGAAGAGGATCCGTACATATTTGTGGAGCTGATTGACACGACATTTCTATCAATTGAGCTGCGATGATGCCATGGTGGCCATCATAGTCGACTATCCTGGGCTACTCCCTGCATTGCATGTAAGAAAAACCGGAGTCCCAACTTCCGAGAAGGATCCCCTTTTATGCACTTCACCTACCATACACATATGGTGTTTTACGGGGAAGGCCATCGGGACGCCATGCCGAACCCATAGTGACTCGCCAACGAGGGACACCGAAGCCGGATAGGCCAAAAAGGAAGGCGGTTAGGACTGAGACGCCGACGCAAAGGTATGATACAAAACCTCGCTCCGTGGTTGTCGTCTTTCTTAAAATATAATGACATCCATGTTTCCTAGTAGGAAAAACGGTCGCCGGACTATATCCGGAGAGGTTGCCGATCATGCCTCCACCAGTCGAGCTCCAGGGCCGGACATAGAGGCGGAAGCTAACACGGAGCGAACACCGGATGCTCCTCCTACAGAGGATGCGGATAGACTATCTGCTACAAATTCCGAAGTGGAGAGCGCCATGAATCACAGGCGTCGCCAGGCCATACTCCATGACGCTTGTTTCTCCCAAGAGGCGTTCGATGCCTTCAACTTAGGAGACGCGTACATTCGTGCTGCTCAAAACGGTCTTGCCAGAGCCACGGACCAGTATGTAAAGGATATACGGGTAAGAAAATCTGATGATTATGTATATCAGTAGCCCCTGAGACTTGAAACAGTTGACACAAATGATTTAAGGATCATTATTTGTGCAGGGTCTTACAGAGAAGAATACCCAATTGTCTCAAGAGCTGGAAGAGTGCAAAGCCCAGCTACGGGCCGCGGTTGCCGCGTTGAAGGAGTCCGAGAAGGCCCCCTCAGGTAACACTTTTTTACATTGCAAAGAATAAAAGGCACCAGATAGTATGCGACATGTATGCAAATATAACAATAGATGTTGCACATGACTCCAGAGTGAATCCGGAGGCCGTGCCGGAGAATGCACAACATGCTAATCGACGGCTAAATGCTGGCGAGTGCGTGCTTACGTGGGTCAGGCAGGAGAAAAATAATCTCCAGGACGGCAATATCCTGAGTTCCACAAGTTAGACAGATTAGGGTTAGACAAACAAGCCTATAACTCTCAAGATAGAGCACCCTTGTAATCATGATCATCATCATAAATATCAATGAAGCAGGATGTAGGCTTTTACCTCGACCGTGAGGGGCCGAACCTGGGTAAAACCTCGCGTCTCTCGTCCCGCTCAACCCCTCTCAAGCTACCACATAGATGCATTGGCCTCACGACTAAGTCCTGACACTAAGGACATCTACCGTGACGATTCCACGATACTATGCATAATTTCACGTGGTCACGGAACTCGCAAGTTGATCACCAAAACATACATCAAGTGGATCACATGATATCCCATTGTCACCACAGATAAGCACGTGCAAGACATACATGCATCAAGTGTTCTCAAATCCTTAAAGACTCAATCCGATAAGACAACTTCAAAGGGAAAACTCAATCCATTACAAGAGAGCAGAGGGGGAGAAACATCATAAGAGCCAAATGTAATAGCAAAGCTCACAATACATCAAGATCGTATCGCTTCAAGAAAAAGAGAGAGAGAGAGATCAAACACATAGCTACTGGTTCATACCCTCAGCCCTGAGGGAGAACTACTCCCTCCTCATCATGGAGAGCACCGGGATGATGAAGATGGCCACCAGAGAGGGATCCGCCCCCCTCCGGCAGGGTGCCAGAACGGGTCTAGATTGGTTTTCGGTGGCTATGGAGGCTTCTGGCGGCGGAACTCCCGATCTCTTCTCGTCTTCGATGTTTGGGGGGTATATGGATATATATAGGAAGAATAAGTAGGTCAGGGGAGCCACGAGGGGCCCATGAGGGTGGGGGGCCCGCCCAGGGGGGCAGGCATGCCTCCCTGCCTCATGGCCACCTTGAAGCTTCCCAGACGTAGACTCCAAGTCTCTTGGATTGCTTCCGTTGAGAAAATCATGTTCCCGAAGGTTTCATTCCGTTTGGACTCCGTTTGATATTCCTTTTCTTCGAGACCATAAAATAGGCAATAAAACAGCAATTTGGGTTGGGCCTCCGGTTTATAGGTTAGTCCCAAAAATAATATAAAAGTGTATAGTAAAGCCCATAAACATCCAAAACGGGTAATATAATAGCATGGAACAATAAAAAATTATAGATACGTTGGAGATGTATCACCCGCCACCTCGGTCAGGAGAAACCAAAATCCATGTCATCCCTTACCGCTCTGATGACTCGCTTTTGCGCGGGAGAAGACAGCTGGCTCGCTCGTAGAAGCAGCAGCGCCAGTGACCCGGGCACTTCCGAAGTTCAAGACGGCAAAGGGAAACCACGATTGTCGGTGTCTAAACCGGCGGATCTTGGGTAGGGAGTCCCGAACTGTGCGTCTAAGGCGGATGGTAACAGGAGGCGGGGAACACGATGTTTACCCAGGTTCGGGCCCTCTCAATGGAGGTAATACCCTACATCTTACTTGATTGATCTTGATGATATGAGTATTACAAGAGTTGATCTACCACAAGATCGTAGGGGCTAAACCCTAGAAGCTAGCCTATGGTATGATTGTCTGTCGTCCTACGGACTAAACCCTCTAGTTTATATAGACACCAGAGGGGGCTAGGGTTACACAAAGTCAGTTACAAGGGAGGAGATCTACATGACCGTATTACCAAACTTGCCTTCCATGCCAAGAAGAGTCCCATCCGGACACGGGACGAAGTCTTCAATCTTGTATCTTCATAGTCCAACATTCCGGCCAAAGGATATAGTCAAGTTGTCCCGAGACCGCCTAATCCAGGACTCCCTCAATAGCCCCCGAACCATGTTTCAATGACGATGAGTCCGACACGCAGATTGTCTTCGGCATTGCAAGGCGGGTTCTTCTCCAAATTTTGAATATCTGCTAAGTAGTGTCCGGCTCGACATAAATGTTGCGCTTCTTGGCTTCTGCACCCAATAAGGGCTATCTTCCACGTGTCGAGCGGATACAAGGAGCCGGGGCATTTTTTCATTTTCCACCCTAGCCACGTTAGTAAAATGTCTATTAAAGGGACGGGGATTCTTAGATCCAAAGCACACCATCCTCCCACGGCGAGTATCCATCGGAGCATGCTCGGAAAAATCCATTTCAACATGGCCGGCCATCGCAGATCCTCCTCCCGCTCCCGTAGCCCTAGGCCCGGTGATTGGGAGAAGTCTTCTGTCCCGCACAGCTAATTAGTAGAGTTACAAACCCAGGGATTTCTCCCTCCAGCATATATGGTCCCCGTTCGAGCCGGGCTCGCCACCTATAATGGGGGGGAGCAAGCGGAGAACTTCCCCAATCCCTCCAAGGTGGAGCGGGTATGCCTCGCCCCTTATTTACTAAGGGGACATGGATTTCCAATCCATCCGTTCCTCCACGGGCTCCTGGAATTTTACGGCCTCCAGTTGCATAATTTCACCCCCGCTTCCATATTACACATCGCTGGTTATGTTGCCCTTTGTGAGCTGTTTCTGGGCTACGAAGCTCATTTTGAGCTGTGGAAGAGGCTATTCTGCCTTGTGCCCCGTACACAGGAGCAGTCAATATATCAAGTGGGCGGAGCCGAAATATGGCGCACCACCGGGACAGGATACATGTCCGGTACCCCGAAGAAGACTTCTGAAGACTGGCCTTCGGAGTGGTTTTACATGGAGGACGTCCCCCTTCCAGATCCTATCCGGATGGGTCTTCCCGAGTTCGACAATGCCCCTTCAAAGAAACGCCGAAGCTGGCGCCCACGGAGCCCTCGGGAGGAAGATAACGAAGAAGTCCTTTACCTGATGGGCCGTATAAAAGCGCTGTCTCAATCAGGATTGACAATAATTGAGGTTATGTCAATATGTATAATGCGGGGGGTGCAGCCACTTCAATATCGAGGGCGCCCCATGTGGCGCTTTAACGGGGAAGATGATGCCACCCGATGCGGGCGTAAGGGACCGGACTGAGCTGCTGCTCTAGCAAAAATTATGTCCGCTTTGTTCAAGGGAGAGGAACAGGAGTTCATCCGTATTAAGCCACGGGATGGATTCTCCATGTACAACCATCCAAGATGGGTGAGCTGTCACTTTTTACTCCCAACCTTCGCGCATTCTTCGTCATAAATACTCACCTTGCCGTTTCATGGCAGGAACTGCGAAAAGCTGTAAGGGAGGTCAACAGTCAACCTCCACAACCGGAGGACCCTGACCGGGCCCTCCATCCCGGAATCGAAGAGGATCCGTACATATTTGTGGAGCTGATTGATAGGCCATTTATATCAATTGAGCTGCGATGATGCCATGGTGGCCATCATAGCCGACTATCCTGGGCTACTCCCTGCATCGCATGTAAGAAAAAATGGAGTCCCAACTTCCGAGAAGGATCCCCTTTTATGCACTTCACCTACCATACACATATGGTGTTTTACGGGGAAGGCCATCAGGACGCCATGCCGAACCCGTAGTGACTCGCCAACGAGGGATACCGAAGCCGGATAGGCCAAAAAGGAAGGCGGTTAGGACTGAGACGCCGACGCAGAGGTATGATACAGAACCTCGCTCCATGGTTGTCGTCTTTCTTAAAATATAATGACATCCATGTTTCCTAGTTGGAAAAACGCTCGCCGGACTATATCCAGAGAAGTTGCCGATCATGCGTCCACCATTCGGGCTCCAGGGCCAGACATAGAGGCGGAAGCTAACATGGAGCGAACGCCGGATGCTCCTCCTACAGAGGATGCGGATAGACTATCCGCTACAAATTCCGAAGTGGAGAGCGCCATGAATCACAGGCATCGCCGGGCCATACTCCGTGACGCTTGTTTCTCCCAAGAGGCGTTCGATGCCTTCAACTCAGGAGACACGTACATCCGTGCTGCTCAAAACGGTCTTGCCAGAGCCACGGACCAGTATGTAAAGGATATACAGGTAAGAAAATCTGATGATTATATATATTTGTAGCCCCTGAGACTTGAAACCGTTGACACAACTGATTTAAGGATCATTATTTGTGCAGGGTCTTACATAGAAGAATACCCAATTGTCTCAAGAGCTGGAAGAGTGCAAAGCCCAGCTACGGGCCGCGGTTGCCGCGTTGAAGGAGTCCGAGAAGGCACCCTTAGGTAACACTTGTTTACATTGCAAAGAATGACAGGTACCAGACAGTATGCGGCATGTATGCAAATCTAACAATAGATGTTGCACATGACTCCGGAGTGAATCCGGAGGCCGTGTCGAAGAATGCGCAACGTGCTAATCAACGGCTAAATGCTGGTGAGCGTGGGCTTACGTGGGTCAGGCAGGAGAAAAATAATCTCCAGGACGCCAATATCCAGCTGGGTGTGTAACTGAAAGATGTCCGAGCCCAGCTTGCGGACTTTGTGAAGGAGAATACGCAGCTTCGACGCGGCATTTTTAGTAAGTGCATGAATGAACTTTTGAAAGAGTTCGGCAAAGAAGCTGGCTAACAGAGTTATGTCTGCAGGTATGCTGATGGGTTGTCCTGCGGAGGAGATGCCCGGGTCTGTGGGTGATCTTCTACCAGAGCTCTCACAACTGCACGAACAAGTTCGGCATGTGATGCATGGTATTTTCCATGCCTTGTGGCCATCCGCCTCCCCGCCAGGAGGCATGGGGGAGCTTATAGAGAAGCTCAACGGAGCGTGGCGGCGCTTCCGATTATGGAAGATATTAGCCTGCCGACAAGGTGCAAGGGAAGCCTGGGCCATGGTGAAGACGCGATATACCAAACTGACCCAAACCACATGGCCGAGGTTGGACCTGTGGGGCCCGATCGGAAAGAGATCCCCATTAGTTTGGTGTATGACCAAGTAGAATTAGCCGCAAAGTATTCCCAACAGGATTGTAGGCTAGACAGCCTATTGGATGGTATAATAGAAGAATTTAGTCAGTCTTAGTGACTATGTACTTTAAATGACATATATAATGTCCCTAGCCGGATTGTAAATCATTTGTCATGGCGGACCTTTTCACTTCGACCTCTGGACCCGATAGTCCGGATTGTATCCGAATACCCGCTCGGTTATGTAAAAACCGGGGTATGCGTGGAAACCAGGCGTAGGGGTCATAAGTGCTTGAATAGACAAGTACCCAACTAGCTATGTTATATTACATGGATAGTAAGAAACATCTTCCAGGGAGAATAGTTCCGTTAAGGGTTCCTTTCCCTGGGTACGCATGCCCTAATGTGCATGTCCAAACTGCGAAAAGAGACGCAGGTTATAAACATCTGGGGGCATGCATCAAAATAAATAAAAGTCATCTTTTGTTCACCGACCGAATATTCCCTTAAGAACGCTAGCTTTCGGCTTCACCCAGTCTGAGGTACACATCCGGCTGATCCGGCAGTAACAAACGCAGAGGTGCTCCCCTTATGCCCTAGCTGAATTAACGGGAGCGTAGGGCATAAATACAAGAGCCAGGAAACCCAGCTTGGCCAAAACTTAAGTCATATCGATGCATATAATGGCGAAAAAGGTACATGTTGAAGAAGGACACATGTGTGGGGCATAAAGCCCAGAAAAATAGTTATATTAAGCTTCTGTATAAGTAGCCCCTAGGTATAATGAGCACGGTTAGCACGTCAAAATTGTGTAACCAAGACACAAGTTAGCCTTTTAAGGCCTTGAGGAGAAGAAAAAAGAAGAGAGAAAGAGAGAAAAGATAGATAATTGATATGCAAAAAATTGACGGAGGTAAGGAGACGAACATAGAGTCCGGCACTAGGCCTTGAATCTTTGGAGTCTAGTTGCGTTCCATGGGTTTGCCTCGAGTCGATTGTCTGATGCATCCCGCAGAAGGTATGCTCCACCGGTCAGAACCTGGTCAATAATGAAGGGACCTTCCCATTTGGGCTTGAGCTTGTTCTTTTTGTTCTTCGGCAGGCGTAGAACTAGTTCGCCAACGTTGTAGGTTTTGGCCCGTACTTCTCTGATTTGATACCTTCGAGCTTGTTGCTGATAGAATACGAAACGGGCTTTTGCCACGTCGCGCTCCTCCTCCAGGGCGTCCAAACTGTCCTACCGATCGAGCTCGGCCTCTTTTTCTTCGTACATGCGCACTTGAGGTGAGTCATGAATTATGTCGCCAGGCAGAACCGCCTCTGCGTCGTACACCATAAAACCGGTGTGTATCCGGTAGTGCGATTCGGCGTGGTCTGCAGCCTCCATAGTACGGAGTCGAGTTCCTCTACCCAGTGCGTGTTTGATTCCTTTAAGGATCACACTAATCTAGGTTTGATGCCACTCATGATAAGACCATTTGCTCGATGGACTTGACCGTTAGTTTGCGGGTGATAGACAGAAGCATAACCGAGCTTGATGCCCATGTTGCTACACCAAAGTTTTACCTCGTCGGCTATAGAGTTTGTGCCGTTGTCGGTGATGATGTTGTGGGGGATGCCATAACGGTGTACAACCCCAGATATGAAGTCTATCATCAGTCCGGATTCAGCCGTTTTAACGGGTTTGGCTTCGATCCATTTGGTGAATTTATCCACCATGACCAGTAAATATTTTTTCTTATGGGTTCCACCTTTAAGGGGTCCGACCATATCAAGCCCCCTGACCACAAAGGGCCAAGTAATGGGGATTGTTTGCAGAGCGGTAGGCGGCATATGGCTTTGGTTTGCAAAAAGCTGGCAACCGACGCAACGTCGGACCAGATACTGTGCATCTGCTCGGGCCGTCGGCAAATAGAAACATGTACGGAAGGCCTTGCTTAGAAGGGCCCGGGCTACGGCGTGGTGGCCGCCGAGTCCAGCATGTATTTCTGCCAAAATCATCTGCCCTTCCTCTTCGGAGATGCACCTTTGAAGGACTCCGGTAGTGCTTTTCTTATAAAGCTCTCCCTCATGGACCTTGTACGCTTTAGATCGCCGCACTATGCAGCGTGCCTCATTTTGGTCCTCGGGTAGTTCCTGCCTGGTTAGGTAGGCCAGGAATGGTTCTGTCCATGGGGCGATGACGGCCATTATCACGTGGGATGAAGGTGTTATTTCGATGGCAGAGCCTCCGATTGTGTCAAAATGTGCGGTATCTGGTGTTGTGGCCGGGTCCGGACTATTGTTACTGGTGTCCCCTTCCCATACCACGGATGGCTTAAACAGCCTTTCCAAGAAGATGTTAGGTGGGACAGGATCGCGCTTAGTGCCGATACGAGCGAGGATATCAGCCGCCTGATTGTTTTCCCAAGCCACATGGTGGAATTCAAGCCCCTCGAACCGAGCTAACTTTTTGAGGACGGCATTGCGATATGCCACTATTTTTGGATCCTTGGCATCGAAGTCTCCATTTATTTGAGATATTGTGAGGTTCGAGTCCCCACACACCTCCAGGAATTGAATGCCCATGGAAACTGCCATCCGGAGACCATGTAATAGGGCCCCGTATTCGGTTGCGTTGTTGGAGTCTGTATATAGTATTTGTAGTATGTATTGGACTGTATCAATGGTGGGGGACGTCAGGACAACGCTAGCCCCCAGACCAGCCAGCATTTTAGAGCCGTCAAAGTGCATGATCCAATTGGAGTATGTGTCGTACTCTTTAGGGAGTTCGGCTTCTGTCCATTCGGCGGCGAAATCGACTAGTACTTGCGACTTAATGGCTCGCCGTGGTCTATATGTTATGTCGAACGAGAGGATCTCGATAGCCCATTTGGCAATCCGGCCCGTGGCATCGCGGTTGTTTATTATGTCGTTGAGTGGTACTTCTGAGGCCACCGTGATTGAACACTCTTGAAAGTAGTGTCGTAATTTCCGGGATGCAATGAATACCGCGTATGCTATCTTTTGATAATGTGGGTACCATGATTTGCATGGAGTGAGGATAGTGGATACATAATATGCTGGCTTTTGAAGTGGGAATTTATGTCCGTCTGTCTCTCCTTTGACGACGAGCACTACGCTTACAACTTGGTGAGTTGCCGCTATATATAACAACATTGGTTCACCGACATTTGGCGCGGCCAAGATTGGGTTGGTGGCCAGGATGGCTTTTATTTTTTCCAATCCGGCCGTGGCTGCGTCCATCCACATGAAGTTTTCGGTGCGCCGAAGAAGGCGATAAAGGGGGAGTGCCTTTTCTCCTAATCGGGAGATAAAGAGGCTTAAGGCCGCCACACATCCAGTTAACTTCTGGATTTGCTTGAGGTCAGTTGGGATAGGAAACTGTGACAGAGCTCGGATTTTAGCCGGATTTTCTTTAATTCCTCTATTGGAGACTATGAAGCCCAGGAGCTTTCCGGCGGGTACACCGAAAACGCATTTTTCCGGATTGAGCTTAATGTCGTATGTTCGGAGATTATCGAACATGAGCCTCAAGTCGTTTATTAAGGAGTCGACGTGTTTGGTTTTAACGACCACATCGTCTATGTATGCCTCCACTATTTTGCCGATCTGCTTTTCCAGACATGTTTGAATCATGCGTTGATACGTTGCGGCGGCGTTTTTGAGCCCAACGGGAATTGTGTTAAAACAGAAGGGGCCGTATGGAGTGATAAATGTCATTGCGGCATGATCGGACTGCGCCATCTTAACTTGGTGGTAACCGGAGTATGCGTCGAGGAAGCACCGTGAGTCGGTCCTGCGGTAGCGTCAATAATTTGATCGATGCGAGGGAGGGGGAAGGGATCCTTTGGGCAAACCTTATTAAGGTACTTGAAGTCGACGCATAGGCGCTAGGATTTGTCCTTCTTTGGTACCATCACAAGGTTTGCTAGCCAGTCCGGATGCTTTATTTCTCTAATGAATCCGGCCTCTAGTAACTTGGCCAGCTCCTCTCCCATGGCTTGTCGCTTAGGTTCGGAGAAACGCTGAAGAGTCTGCTTGACCGGCTTGAATCCCTTTAGAATGTTAAGGCTATGCTTGGCTAGCATGCATGGGATTCCTGGCATGTCTGAAGGATGCTAGGCGAATATGTCCCAATTCTCGCGCAGGAACTCCCCTACTGTAGCGTCTACAGTGGGGTTTAACTGTGCCCCAATGGATGCTGTTTTTGTGGGGTCCGTTGGATGGACTTGGAATTTGGCTATTTCATCCGCTGGTTTAAAAGAGGTGGACTTGGATCTTTTGTCGAGTATCACGTCGTCCCTGTCCATTGTGGAGCGCAGCGCGGTTAATTCCTCCGCCACAAGGGCTTCGGATAATGCCTCGAGGGCCAGTGCGGCTGTTTTGTTCTCGCCGCAGAGTGCTATGTCCGGATCACTAGCTAGAGTGATGATTCCATTGGGCCCGAGCATTTTGAGCTTCATGCACCCATAATGGGGTATGGCTTGGAAGATCGTAAATGCCTCCCTCCCTAGAAGGGTGTGGTATCCGCTACTGAACGGGGCCACTTGGAATGTTATTTCTTTGGACCTGTAATTCTCCGGAGTGCCGAATACCACATCTAGTGTGATTTTCCCAGCGCAACGTGCCTCCCGACTATGGATGATTCCTCGGAAGGTCGTGCCGCTTTGCTCAATACGGTTTCTGTCTATTTCAATTTTTGAAGAGTCTCCTCATAAATGAGGTTTAATCCGCTGCCGCCGTCCATGAGCACTTTAGTAAGCCGAAAGCCTTTCACAATTGGACTAAGGACCAAGGCAGCTGGTGCTCAGGCTGTTTGGAATTTAGGTTCGTCACTGGCATTGAAGGTGATAGCCGTGTCATTCCATGGATTTATTGCTGCCACGTGGCAGACTTCGGCAAGGCTGCGGAGTGCTCGCTTACGCCTATTATTTGAGGCGAAGCTCTCGAAGACTTTCAATACTGTATTGTTATCCATGGGATGGTGCTTTGCGGTGTTTTGAATGAGGAGATCCTCACCGCTCTTGGCCACCTGCCGGAGTACCCAACATGCTCTAAGGCTGTGTTTTGGTATGGTATCCGCTGTACTATGAATTTTGCAGGGCCCATTAAGCCATCCCTCCAATACGGTTCCACGCCCTGTAGTGGGCTTTTGCTTGTTTGTAATTGAGTCGGGCGACTTATGAGAGTGCACCCTTTTAGTTCGGACTGGGGTTTTTGTCAGAGCTGGATTATCCCAAAATTTTGTTTGGGTTTTCCAGGTGCTTTCCATCACACAGTACTTTTGTAGTATGGCCGCCAAGTCAGCGAAGTGTGCTATGTCACAGCGACCTATGGCGTTGAGGATTCTCTTTTCCCTGCAATTATTGCGAAAGAATGAGATTGCGTCTTCCTCACGACAGTCCTTGACCTTGTTCATTACAAGGAGGAATGTGGCCCAATAGTGATGTACTGTCTCTTGGGGCTCTTGCCTAATGTGGGAAAGATCGTTAATATCTGGGTGGGTGGGTGGATTTAAGTCCACACCTTGATTAATCTGAGACCCCGGGGCGGGGGAGTTTCCAATCTTGGAAGTTCGGGCTCCGGGATGTTGCCCCGCAGGTTCGGCATGCAGCCTGATTCTAGGTTCAGGGTTAGGGCGATGTCCTCCCATGGGCGGGTATCCGGATCGGAGCAATCGGGAATCCGAACATAGTTCGTCCTCAGGATAGAGGGAGAATTGCCGCATTGCTCCTCCACCACCGCTATCTGATGGGTGACCAGCGGAGAGTTAATCTCTCTTTGGTCGGGTTTAAGCCCAATCCGATCATAGTCCGTAGCGAATCCCAGAGCGGCGATGCGATCCAAGAGCTCGTTCAAAGAGGAGAGCTCCATTGGATCCATCTGCTTGGTGAATTTCGAGCCCATGTGGAGGCTATTTTCGATGACCCGAGAAGTCATCATCGGTGCAACGGCCGAGCGGGCGGTCACGACGAAGCTGCCTAGTCGGAAAGTTTGGCCTACAGCCAGGGCTCCCCCGAGGTGATGTTGTTCTTGACAACGAGACGAGCCATCACTCCTTATGATGACGACATAGTGGAACTGTCAATGAAAGCACCAATGTCGGTGTCAAAACCGGCGGATCTTGGGTAGGGGGTCCCGAACTATGCGTCTAAGGCGGATGGCAACAGGATGCGGGGGACACGATGTTTACCCAGGTTCGGGCCCTCTCGATGGAGGTAATACCCTACGTCCTGCTTGATTGATCTTGATGATATGAGTATTACAAGAGTTGATCTACCACGAGATCATAGGGGCTAAACCAGTTACGGCAAATAGAGACAGACCATCCAATTTAGATAAGGTATTGGATAGGCCCTGCTAGATTCATGGCCACCCAATAAACCAGCTAATCAGACCAACAGAAGCTATTGGGTCTTCAAACAGGTCGGCAAGTCAAATGCCGAACATAAGGTGAAGAGGCCACCCGGCAACATCGATGACGAAGAAACTCACCAACCAAACGCCGGGGGTCAGAAGGAGTTTCCCCCTGAAGTAAAGACAGTGAACATGGTATACGTGACACACTCCCCTATAGGGGAACACACATAGCTCTCCCTCCATACTAAGGACCATACTACGGCTACCTCACCCGAACTACACAACGGGGGACTAGCAGTTCGGCTTCCGTTGCTCACCTAATATAACTGCGAAGTCTGTACCATGCATACATAATTATACACTTAAAATATCGTAGGAGCCGGCGGAATCACAATACGGACGGACCTGCAAGTACTCCCATAACCTCCCTTTTTTCTAATTACTTTTTCTTATTCCTTTTTCTCTTTCCTCTCCACAGGTGGCTCAATGGCTGGCCACGGAGCCTATCGGAGTTTGGGTGTGTACAGTCACCCAAGGGTCATTTCCGTCAAGGAGTCCCTTCACGAGGATAGGCGGCACAGACGTGCGACAGGAGGTCCAAAATATCTTTTTGTAGACCGCACTCTCTATTTCAAGCATGTAAAGTGCCTTTTTCCTCCGCCTTCGACCCCTGGCATGTCAAATAGCCGGGGTTACGGCTTTGTTTTCTATATAAATGATTGTCACATCACTCAGATCCTAGTAAAAATAATCCACTCTTTTCTAAAGAACCAAGTTTCCCCCCTACGGTTGTTTTAAACATACACCTCGGCATAACTTGCCAAGGGCTCGGTATGGGAACAAACGAGTTGCCGACAAGTCCGAACAGCTCTATAGCGTACTTCGGCGGCGCGAGTTTGGCCTTATATGCATCAGCTCTGAATCATGTCTTGGGTCAATAGTTGGGTTGCCCAGGTCCTGTGACTTAGCGTTTTGACATGTAGTGCAGCGAGCTACAAAACGCTCAACATCCCATCTCATCTTTGGCCAAAAGAAATATGTAGCAAGTACGTCCTCCATCTTTTTCACACCGAAGTGTCCCATTAATCCTCCTCCATGCGCCTCCTGCAACAACAAAAGATGAACAGTGCTAGCTGGAATGCATAGCTTGTCAGCATGGACACAAATCCATCGTTAACAATGAATTTGTTCCATGTTCTCCCTTCTTTACAATTCTGTAATACATCTTGAAATTCAGCATCATGCACATATTGATCTTTGATGGTCTCCAAACTAAATATTTCAAAGTCAAGTTGTGAAAGCATAGTATAACGATGAGACAATGCATCAGCAATAGCATTTTCTTTACCCTTCTTGTATTTAATGACATAAGGGAATGCCTCAATGAATTCAACCCATTTAGCATGTCTACGGTTCAGTTTTGCTTGACTTTTAATAAGTTTCAATGATTCATGATCAAAATGAATAACAAATTCTTTGGACAATAAATAATGTTGCCATGTTTCCAAAGTCTGAACAAGTGCATATAATTCCTTATCATAAGTAGAGTAATTCTGACTAGGCCCACTCAATTTTCCAGAAAAGTATGCAACAGGTTTACAATCTTGTAATAACACACTTCCTAGTACAATTCCACTAGCATCACATTCAAGCTCAAAAGTCTTATTAAAATCAGGAAGCTTGAGTAGAGGAGCATGTGTCAACTTATCTTTCAATACCGTGAAGGCTTCTTCCTGTTAAGTATCCCAAACAAAAGGCACAACCTTCTTTGTAAGCTCATTGAGAGGTTCAGCAATGTTGCTGAAATCTCTCACAAAACGGCTATAGAAATGAGCTAGGCCAAGGAAACTACTCACTTGTGTGACCGTTTTGGGCTGCGGCCAACTCTCAATAGCTTCAATGTTGGCTTTATCAACTTCAATTCCATGTGGAGTAACAACATAGCCAAGAAAAGATATTCGGTCGATGCAAAAGGTGCACTTACAAAGGTTACCAAACAAATGTGCATCACGTAGAGCAATAAAAACAACACAGAAATGTTCCAAATGTTCCTCCAAAGATCTGCTATAAATCAATATATCATCAAAGTAAACTATTAAAAATCTTCCAAAGAAAGCACGTAAAACTTCATTCATTAATCTCATGATAGTACTAGGTGCATTAGTTAACCCAAAAGGCATGAGTAACCACTCATATAATCCAAACATAGTTTTAAATGCTCTTTTCCATTCATCTCCTAATTCCATACGAATTAGATGGTATCAACTACGCAAATCAATTTGGGAGAATATTATAGAACCACTCAATTCATCAAGCATATCATCTTGCCTAGGAATAGGATGGCGATAACGAATAGTAATGTTATTAATTTATCTACAATCAACACACATACATGACGTACCATCCTTTTTTGGCACTAGTATAATAGCAACAACACAAGGTCTAAGAGATTCGCGTATATAACCTTTGCCGAGCAGCTCCTGTACCTGACGCATAATCTCCTTCATCTCCTCTGGATTGGTATGGTATGGTGCACGGTTTGGCAGCAAAGCACCGGGAATTAAGTATATCTGATGCTCAATCCCTCGGATAGATGGTAATCCCTGTGGCACGTCTTGTGGAAAGACATTAGTGAACTCCTGCAAAATGTTAGTGACAGCAGAAGGCACGTTCTCGAATGAAACTAATGCCTCTTTGCACACAAAAACATCGCAAACATATTTGCTAAAATCGAGCTCATCAATATAAGATTTGGTGGCAAGTAAACATCCTCTTTTCAATTTAATTTCAGAAGCAACACTAGATGGTTTATTATTAGGCTTCATTTGTTGCTCAAATTCTCTTGCCACAATCTGATTTTCACTCTTATTTTTCTCCTGTTTTGCTTTATTAACTCTTTTAGTATCATCTTTCAACATGGAATCAGGAGACATAGGAAGCAAAGTAATATGTTTATCCTTACGAACAAGAGTATACTGATTGTTTCTACCATGGTGTAAAGAATTTTTATCAAATTGCCATGGTCTACCAAGTAATAAGGAACATGCTTGCATGGGTACCAAACCACAATCAACATAATTATCATATGTAGAGATACTAAAATGCACACGAACAATACGTGTAACCTTCACCTTACCACTGTTGTTAAACCATTGGATGTAGTAAGGATGTGCATGTGGTCTTGTGGTGAGAGATAGCTTCTCCACCACCTCCATGCTAGCCAAGTTGTTGCATCTCCCTCCATCGATGATGACGCGAACAGAACATTGCTTCACAACTCCCTTTCTATGGAACAAATTATGCCTCTGATTTTAGTCAGCTTGTGTGATGTATACACTCGAAACACATTGAGCAACTAAACTTTCACATCTCCCTCCATGTATTGCGTCTCATGATCAGAATCATCTCCATTGTGTTCTTCACTTGTAATAAGAGCCAAAGTTTCCTTATCATAGTCACTAGCGGACTCACACCCACCATCCTCAGTAGCAATCATAACACGCGGAGAGTTGCATTCTGTCGCATAATGACCTCTTCCCTTACAACGACGACAAATAATGTCATGTGTGTGCCCTATTGATGCCATTGATGAAGAAGAGCTATGGCAGGCCAAGAAGGTGTAATACTGACAGATGGTGGTGGTGGCGCCTGTTTTTGTGCATCTCGGTTGGAATTGGTGGCTGAAGTCAGTGGTGCTGCAGTAGGCCGTGTGGGAGTAGATAATGTATGTGGTTTGCATGATAAAGATCAACCTGCAGAAAAATTATTTTGCGCCAATGCCTGTCGATCTTGCACTTCACGTTCAGCTTTACAAGCAAGATGGAATAAACAAGTGCTATTATTACACTCCATATACTCTAGAACGGTCTAAATCTCTCTATCCACCCATAAAACATGCAAGCGTAGCTTCATTATCCTCAACAATGCCACATCTAATCATGCTAGATTGTAATTCCTGATAATATTCTTATACAAAAAAAATTCCTTGTCTTAAACGCTCCAATTTTTGAAGTAATTAATGTTGATAATATGGTAGAACCCAATGAGTACGCATAGTAGTGTTCAAAGAAGCCCAAGTAGTTGGAATAGGATATAATATACAATGTTCAGACCACCAAACACATGCAAAACTAGTGAAAGCACAAACAACAGCAGGGACACGTCTCTCCTAGGAATATTATAAACATGTAAAATGTTGTTCAGTTTCTAACTCCCAAGTAAGATATATATCAGGAACATATCTACACTCAAATGGTCTAATATTCAATTTTAGTTTAGGAATATGGTCTTGATCTCGTACCTTAGGAGGTGGTGTAGCCCTACTGTTGCGATGATATGCATGAGGACGACCTGGTGGTGGTGGTGCTGGTGGTTGGACGTAGTTCTGATTTTTACCAATCTCATCCTCGTAATGGTCCTCCACCTCGGCAGTAGCAGCAGGAGCTACAGAGGCATCAATACCAGTAGCAGCGGCACCATAAGTTTGTCCTGGCTCAAGAGGAACATGCTGCGCTTGTCCTGCTGGGTCGCGACGTGGAGGTGGTTGTTGATGTTATTGTAACAGTGCAACCGAGGTGGTTGGTGGCTGTGGTAGATGTGCTAGCACTTCATCGAACTTGGCATCCAACTTGGTGTCAATTGTCTTATCAATGTCATTAATCCTCTCCAGTGCCTTTCCAAAACTGGCCATCACATCTTCCACTGGTTGACCCACCATTTGCTGAAATTTATCATGAAGCTCCTTCTTCGTCAAGTTCTCCCAGTCAGTCTCGTACGCTTTTGATTCTGTCATGGTTAGCAGCAATAGACACACACATGAATATGATCCTATAGACCACTAGAAAGTGGTGGTGGTGGGGTGTCACAAATCCGTCAAAGCAAATCTCAAATTCTTACCAGTTCTTACCTAGCAGCAGTCGGTGATCAGCAACCATTGTAGCCAAAACTCTCAAAGATTTGATAGAGCGATTTCCAGGGAGAGTCAAACGCACGACGTAGATGGTAGGAAAAAGGTCAGCAATAACACTCAACGATGATACTGTGCTGATTCTAGGCTAGGCCGTGCTAGAGACGCGAGCCTGGAACACTAAGAAAATCAGGACGCGGCATGGAAACAGGGGAAAAACACAGTCTGGAATTTTTTGTGCTCCTTTTTTTATTACCTAAAATCACTATAATGGCGAGTGTCTAAAAACTCTTCCCAAGTCAAAATAACAGGATAGGCTCAGAATTTTTTTGACTATTTTTTGGGAAATCAGGGCAGCAACGACCAAAAAGTGCAATAAAAAATCAGTATGATGGTGCGTGTCCCAAAAGTCTCAGAAAAGCGCAAAACACGATAGGGAAAATATATTTTCAGTCACCGAATTTTTGGCCCAAAAATTGCCCTGGGTCTCCTAACTCAGGTAAGGTGGTGCATATTTTGGCCTAAAAATTCCCAAGTAAATTCTTTTATATCAAAGCCTACTTAGGTAACGAAACACGAATCAGAAAATAGAAGGATCTCGAAAACAAACCTAATATAAAAAGATGGTGCGGTGGTGGAATATGGCAGCGGCGATGAAGATGGTGCGGTGGCGGCGTGACAAACTATGACAGAACACGAAACTCTAAAGGACTAGACGCTAAGATGAGCCACTAGACACGACGATGCAACCGCAAATTCAACAAAGCAAAACCCTAAAAACATTATGCAAAGGCTCAAATTGGTTCAGATATGATGAACTAACCCTAATTTTTTTTGCTTTTTCGTGGCCTGTAGGTATGAAGGACAGACTCGATCTAAACTATGAAAACTGGAAAATCTCATAGAGCTACCTGGAAATATTATACCATTTGATAGAGGCGAGGATCCTGATCTTTTGATGAGATGATAACTATAGATTTGGTGGAGACGACTTTGATAATCCGACTACAAACGTGCACAACATTGCGCCTTAGCAATTACTAAACCAACTTCAAGAGGTTATTGACCATGCCGGAGCATGATCAACCTGACGATGAAGATGTATTCTTGCACGCATTCGAAGAATAGGATATAATATGATAAAAGCAATCTAAATATTGCGAATATAGGTGAAGTATTGATAAAGGCAGGGATCCGAAGGCGGTATTGGTCTGGTCGTTGGACACAAATTAAGTACACGAAGTTTCCATGGATAAGTTTTAACTAAACAAATCCCGAAGTCTAAATGATGCCCTAAGGGATGTATATATGGAGGAAGAGGGGGAATTTCGTGGCCCCTTGGAGGAGGGGTCTGAAACCAACCCTAACATTGTATTCCCCATACATACGGACTCTAAAAACAACCTATGCTTCAGTATTTCGAAATTACGTGGGCCTGGCCCAATAATAAGGTAACACAACACCTATGAAAGCACAAGTGCTCCCTGGGTGATTTTGGTAATTAATGTCAATATATCTCTTGTTGGAGTAATATTTTCATCTAGTATATTTCAAATGAGTTCAACAGTGGAGTGGCAGGACAGGAGGATGTGTAACCCCTTCAAGATGCTAAGGACACATATTGGAAAAAGCTCAAGACTGTACATTTTCATTTTAGTGATCCAAGATCACATTGAGTCCGTAGGAAAAGCCAATACTATTAAAAGGGGATACACTTAATGGTCTAGTTGCTCAAAGTGCTTAGTGATATGCTCCAAAGCCCTCAACCACTTTCTCAATTCCAAATATGTCCTAAACCTGAAGTCAAACTCGACCCCACCGATTTGATCTATCGGGTGTCACCGACTTCACTTGACATAGCCACTGCCAGAAAACCCTAATCAGTTCGGTCTCACCAATGGGATCTCAGTCTCATCGAGATGGCCCTGCAAACTCTCTGTTACCTATTGCATTAACTTCGGTCTCACCGAGATACGCAGTCGGTACCACCGAGTTTGCTTGACCAAGTCTCTATTTGCTTATTGCTGAAATCGGTCTCAACGAGTTCATGCAATCGGTCTCACCGATATGAGGTTTCGCCCTAATCCTAGCACATTGGTCCCACCGAGTTGAGCTTGTAGGTCCCACCGAAAAGCTAAATGTTCACATTTTGAACCAGGTCGGTCTCACCGGGTTTCACTATTTGGTCCCCCCGATTTTGGTAAATTTTGTGTAATCGTTAGATTTTGTGCGGAGGCTATAAATACCCCTCCACCCCTTCTCCTTTTGAGACAGAGCCATCAGAACGTGCCTACACTTCCACTGCTCATTTTCTGAGAGAGAACCACCTACTCATGTGTTGAGACCAAGACATTCCAATCCAACCACAAGAATCTTGATCTCTAGCTGCTGGTGCAATAGACCCTGGGTCCATTGCCCAGACTGTGCACAGGCACAAGAACATAATTGAAGCCTCAGCTTGATTCAGAGATTGAAGGACCAAGAGATTTTAAGAACCGACATGCAGCTCAGAGCGATCGAGATCAAGCCAAAGGTGCAGTATATCGGCAAGTGAAGGGCATCCCTTGTCGGGCAGGCGAGCCCGGCAAGGGGCAAGGCCACCAAAAGAAGCAAGCAAACAAGGTGCCCCAACAGGGCCTGCCGGGACTTGCGGAGGCAAAACCACCCCACCAACCAGACAAGCGCAACCCACGTCGTCAATCAGTGTGGTGTCAAGCCGCAAGGTAATTAAGTGGCATCCATTCACCACATGGCGGCCGATTCCTACGGAAGGATCCCACAGATGACACCAGTCCTACGACGTGTCAATAGAACAAGCACGGAGTTAGCGAGATAGCCCGGCAAGCCTTGCCGGGCAACCAGTGATGTAACACCAAGCGGTGCATTTAATGCACCTTGTCAGCCCATAGAGTTAGGTATGATAGCACTATTTGCTATCATATCAGGGAATAATGACCACTTTGCCATTGTGGTGACCCCTTAATCTATAAAAGGAGGCCCATGGCACACGTAGGATGGGTTGGAAAGTTGATGAACCCACACCCTCATACGCGCGTAGTCGCTACTGCCATACGACGACCTCTTCCGGGCAAGTGTATACCACAATAAATCCACCAAAGCAGGAGTAGGGTTTTACGCCTCGCGGTGGCCGAACCAGGGTAAACTGCTTGTGTGCTGCCCGCCATGCTGCCGTGTGCTGGTCTACTCTTTGTGCAACGCGATGTCCCCCTAAAGAACCAGCAAGGGGCCTCCAAGTTCCATAGGTGGCCGTGGATATCCCGCGACATCTTCGGTGCGTCAAATAGGTTGCTCGCTTGCGCGAATCTAAAAGTGTGCGCAGCGTGTCATCTTCATCATCATCTTTGTCTTCGATGGCATCATCAACCATGGCGCCTAAGAAGCAGAAGTCCAGCCCTTCAGCCCATCTGTCCACTTCGAAGGCTCCGCCGCCCGCAGAGACGTGAACGCTGTTGGGGTCGTGGTTGGAGCAGGTGGCACCATCGCCACTCCACCTGCGGCCAACACGAGGGCTGGAGACGTCAGAGGAGAACAACATCAACAATGCCTCGGCCGTCATGCTCTGCAAGGTGTGGCTGAGGGGGTCGCTCCGTCTGCGCCCTCTCCTCCCCTTGGTCCGGGGTGAGCCATCGCCCTCCGGCCACCACCACCATGGGAGTGATCGTGGCCCATGTGTCTCCTCCCTGACGAGTCGACCAAACTGCTGCGCTAGGCAGAGCTGCTGACCCTCGAGCACCACTGCCGCGCGACCCCGTTGCCCAAATGGTGAACCCACAACTGCATGGACGCGACACCACCACTGTCACCACCGTTCGCGCCATTAAGAGCGAGGCAACGGTGTGGTCTATGTCATCGATATCCATGCCAAGCACAACCACAGAGGCTATGCCGCGAGCTCAGTTGCAGCTAAGGTTTCCATCCACGGCCGAGCAGATGGACGAATGGCGTGCCACCATCCAGAGCCTGCTCGGTTTCGCCGAAGCTAGGGGCTCACGACGAACCAGCCCGCGACGACCTCCCCAAGCAACAGCAACCGCTCGTACTGCTAGCCGAACGGAGGCAGCTGTCCCCACGGTGCAGTCCCCACCACGGCAGCCAACACAGGCGCAGCTAAATCAACACACCGATGATGTCTCGATGGCCTATTCCGATCCCCAAGCACGTCCAGGCCAACGTCGAGCCCCGAAGGATAGGCAACGGGGAGATGCGCGCGTCATCATAAATCGATGACGCGACGACCTCCGCCAGACCAACGGGTGCGACGGCCTCGACATCGACGAACCTGCGCTCAGTGTTGGCGTGTGCCTACCTTTCGAGGTTGGCTGCCCTGCCTTTACACGAGAGCTGCGGAAAGTCCATTGGTCATCCGTTCGCACGTTCTAGCCAGAGATACCTGACAAGTATGACCGGAGGTTGAACCAAGCAGAGTTCCTAAGCATCTACACCATCGATGTTCAAGTTGCCACGGGAAGAGATGAGAAGGTGTTCGCCAACTACTTCCCGTTGGCCCTCAAGTCCAACATGAGGTCCTGACTGATGCACCTACCGGAGAACTCCATTTCATCTTGGGTGGGCCTGTGCCACAAGTTCATCGCCGATGGCCACCAAGAGCCCGACAGACCCAGCGATGTGCAACTTCTCCAGGAGAAGGAAGGAGAAACTCTTCGTAAGTATTTATAGAGATTCAGTAAAGTTCATAGGAATTTTCCAAATATCCATTCGATAGCCGTTATAGCAGCCTTCCAGTCCAATGTGCGCAACTGTCGCATTCGCTCTAAGATGAATATGCAGTTACCCAAGACTATGAAGTAGTTATACACGCTGGTGGAAAAGTGTGCTCGGATGGAGGGAGGAAGGAAGTTGCCCAGAGAAGAGGATTGCATCAACGTTGATTCACATGATGGAGATGAATCAACTAGCCAGAGAAAGGGCAAGAAGGGCAATAAGAAGCCCAGGGATATAGCAATGATGACTGTAGAAGGATCGGGCACACCTAGTACCGACAAGAAGGCTAAGGCTGAGCCCCCCAGCCAGGAAGATGCCGCTTGCGCAGCCTGCCGGGAAGCTGCTACCACTGAGAAAGCTAGGAAAGGTGATGGCCTGTATAGCAAGATCCACCGGACCGAGGGCCAAAATCTTCAGGAATGTAACCAAGTTGAGTAGCTTGTCAAGAAACAGAGGGCAGAATATGACAAGCGTGATAAGGAAAAAGGTCAGAATGCCGTTGGCGGAAAGGGTCGAGGTGGTGAAGCAAATCGCTCTGGCAAACACTATTAGAACCAAGGAAAATCTTCCATGGGTCAAGAGAAGGAAGTTTGTGATGATGGGAGTGATGAAATGGATGAAGAGGAAACCAGTGAACAGGAATTTCAGAAGGCCACTGACGCCCTATGTGTTGATGGGGGTGCATCTTTGCACACCTCCCACCACCAGCTCAAGCGATGGGCACGAGAGATCAATGCTGTGAAGCCAGCGCCAGAGGCCCGGAAACCGCTCAAATGGTCCCGCACACCAATCATATTTGATGAGGAGGATCACCCTAACCGCACCACCGCGGTAGGATGCTTGCCTTTTTTGGTCTCTCCGACAATTCGCAACCTCAAGGTCACAAAGATGTTAGTGGATGGCGGGGCTGGTCTGAATATGATTTCCCCAGCAGTCATCTGCAAGCTTCAGATAGGAGAGGAAGAGTTAGAGGTTACCGACATGTTTCAAGGAGTTAACCCCGGCAGGAGCCATCCTAAAGGGAAGATTACGTTGCAGGGGACGTTTGGGGGATAACTAAACTACCAGATAGAGAAGGTTGTGTTTGACGTGGTTGATCACCCCCTGCCATACAATGGGATTCTAGGACGCCCGGCCCTAGCCAAGTTCATTGCAACATCCCACTGAGGGAGTCCTGTACTATGGGGTCCTCGGGTGTCCGGGCCGTATAGCATGGGCCGGACTAATGGGCCATGAAGATAAAAGATGGAAGGCCTTCCCCTATGTCCAGATGGGACTCTCCTTTGCGTTGGTGGCAAGTTTGGCGTCCGGATGTATGATTTCTTCTCTGTAAACTGACTATGTAGAAACCTAGGCCCCTCCGGTGTCTATATAAACTAGAGGCTACCATAACTCATATAGGCTAGACATCTCAGGTTTAACTATTATGATTTCGAGGTAGATCAACTCTTGTAACCCCTATACTCATCAAGATCAATCAAGCAGGAAGTAGGGTATTACCTCCATTAAGAGGTCCCGAACCTGGGTAAACATCATGTCCTCTTTATCTCTTGTTACCCTTGATCCTTAGATGCACAGTTCGGGACCCCCTACACGTGATCAGCCGGTTTTGACACCGACATTGGTGCTTTCATTGGGAGTTCCTTTGTGTCGTCGACTGCAAGATCGATGGCTCGCCTTGTCATTAACAACAACATTACCTCTAGAGGTGCCCTAGCTCCGGGACAGGTCCTCCAGCTTAGTGGTTTCACCATGGGCGCCTATGTAGCCGTTAAGCCAAAGGCAACCCTCGAAATCACAAAACATCGCCTTCGCATCAGCCTTGAACACCCCGAAAAGCTGGATCCAGTAGATGTCTCGTCCTTGAACGAACTACTAGATCGCATCACCACCCTAAGGGTTGCAACACACTAAGATCGGATTGGGCTTAAACCCGGTCAGAGGGAAATCACGTCCCCACCGATCAGCAATCTGGTAAGGGTCATGGAGGAACAAGCCAAGAATACTTCTCTCCTAAGTTAAGAACTAGCTATGTTTGGATTTCTGAGCCCTACGAGCCGGATACCCATCTTCAGGAAGAGACCTCATGTCCTCTGAACATAGAACCGGGTGTTGAGCCCAAAAGCTGCCAGGAAACTCCGTATCCTGGGCTGGTAACCTTGGAAATTCTTCAAACTCCGGATACAATAGTTTGTCCAGGTTCAGACTTTATCCTACCCACCCACCACATGCAATATTCCCCAAGCAATTCAGGCCCTCTAGACGTATGTGACCTAATGTATGTGTTGCAGCTGCCAGATTCCTCCTTGCTAAAAACCAGATCAAAGATTGTTGTGACAACAACGTGGTTTCAGTATCTTGCCACAACTGTATGGACGAGGGAATCCTCAACGCCCTCAACCGCCGCCGCATACTGCAGTTCACAGATCTGGCACACATCATACAGAAGTACTGTGAAATGGAAAGCGCCTGGAAAGACCAAACAGCCCGGATGGACAAAAAGGATTCACCCTTACGGGGCACCCAACTATCATCTCATTGACAAGAAAACCAAATCCTTCACAGGACATAGAACTGTCCTTGATGAACTACTCAACATGCCCTATCAAATACACACTACGCTGAATACCGAACCAACACACAAGCTTTGGGCATGTTGAGTACTCCGGCAAGCGGCTAAGAGTGGCGAGGCCATCTTCACCAACACCACTCCGGAGACGTACTATACGGAGGACGACGATCTCAATGTCTTTATGGTCTTCGAGACCTTCTCTTCAAATTATCAGCGCAAAAGGGTGCTCCGTGACCTCGCCGAAGTCAACCACGTAGCCGCAATAAATCCCTCGAACGATATGGCAATTACTTTCACTGTCGATGATGAACCAAGGGCCAGATCATTCTGAGCACCAACCACCATGGTCTTAAACCCAATTGTGTATGGATTCAGGCTCACCAAGGTGCTCATGGACGGCGGTAGCGGACTGAAACTCATTTATGAGGATACGCTCCAAAAATGCAAATGGACAAGAGTCACACTGAGCAAAGCTGCACCACCTCTCGAGGCATTATCCCCATTCGAGAAGCATGAAGCTCGGGGAAAATTAAGCTTGATGTGGTGTTCGGCACACCGGAGAACTACAGGTCCGAAGAGTTGCTCTTCCATGTGGCACCCTTCAATAGCTGATATCACGCCCTTTTGGGGGGAGACGCATTCACATGCTTCCAAGCTATACCCCATTACGGGTACATGAAGCTCGAAATCCCAGGGCCCAACGGAGTTATCACAGTCACCAGTGACTCTGCTCCGAAAACAAGACAACATCTTTGGCCCTCGCGGCCGAAGAGTTAACCACTCTGCGCTCTATAGTGGACAAAGACGATGTAATCCTCGATAAGAGGCCCATGTGCACTTCTTTCAAACCGGTAGACGAAATAGTTAAATTTCAAGTGCACACGACGGATCCCAACAAGACAACCTCCATTGGAGCACAATTGGATCCGACGGTCGACCTCGCCTTGCGAGCGTTCCTATGCAAGAATTGGGACATCTTCGCCTGGCACCCTTCGGATATGTCGGGAATCCCATGCAGACTGGCCGAACGCAGCCTCAATATAATAAAGCGGTTCAAACTAGTCAAGCAAATGCTGCGACGATATTCTAAACCCAAATGACAAGCTATGGGGGAGGAGCTAGCCAAGCTACTTGAAGCTGGGTTCATCAGAGGGATCAAACACCCAGACTGGCTGACAAATCTGGTCATGGTGCCAAAGAAAGATAAATCCTGGCGCCTCTGTGTGGTTTTTAAGGATCTCAATAAGGCTTGCCCTAAGGACCCCTTCCCACTACACCGCATTGAACAAATAATTGACGCGACCGTAGGACACGACTCACTGTGTTTCCTTGACGCATACTCCGGATACCATCAGATCAAGATGAAGGAGTCCGACCAAGCTGCAACAACATTCATTACCCCCTATGGGCATTTCTGCTTCAACACTATGCCTTTCGGGGTCAAAAACGCTGGCGCCACGTACCAACGCATGATTCAAACATGTTTGGAAAAGCAAATTGGCAAGACAGTGGAGGAATACGTTGATGATGTTGTCATCAAGACTAAACAAGTCGAATCATTTGTTGACGATTTGCGAATCACATTCGACAACCTCCGAACATATGACATACTGTTCAATCCAGAAAAATGTGTCTTCGGCGTTCCAGCCAGAAAACTACTCGGGTTCATCGTTTCCAATAGACGAATTGAAGCGAACCCGGCAAAAATCTGAGCCTTGTCACAAATTGGCAACACCAACAGACTTAAAGCAAGTCCAAAAACTAGCCAGGTGCGTGGCAGCCTTGAGCCACTTTATCTCCAGATTAGGGGAGAAGGCGCTACCACTTTATAGAGTGGACGGACACGGCTACAACCGGATTGGAAGAAATAAAAACTTTGTTAGCAAGCAACCCAATCCTTGGCGCACCAAGTGTTGCCGAACGTATGTTGCTCTACATATCTACGACTCATCAGGTAGTAAGTGCGATGCTCGTCATTGAACGACAGGAGGGACATAAATTCCCACTCTAGAAACTGAGGTACTATATATTGGCGGTTCTAACACCGTGCAAATCTCGATACCCACATTATCGAAAGATAGCGTATGAGGTCTTCATGGCATCCCAGAGGTTGCGCCACTACTTTCAAGAGTGTTTGATCACGGTGGCTTCCGAAGTACCACTCAATGACATCATAAACAATCAGGACGCCACTGGCCGCATCGCCAAATGGGCCATCGAGCTCTTACCATTTGAAATAACATACGAGCCACGCCGAGCTATTAAATCTTAGGTGTTGGCCGACTTTGTCGCCGAATGGACAGAAGCCGAACTTCCCAAGGAGCACAACACATACTCTAACTGGGTAATGTACTTCAACGACTCTAAAATATTAGCTGGATTGGGGGCTTGTGTGATCCTAACATCCCCTACAGGGGGCACATTGCATTACGTATTACAAATCATGTATACCGACTCCAACAATGTGGTTGAATATGAGGCCCTATTGCATGGTCTTCGAATGGCCGTTTCCATGGGCATACAACGCCTCGAGGTACATGGGGATTCAAACCTCGCAATATCCCAAAGAAATGGATATTTTGATGCAAAAGATCCAAAAATGGCCGCATACTGCAATGGCATACTCAAAATATCAGCTCGGTATGAGGGGCTCGAGTTTCATCATGCCGCTCGAGAAAATAATTAGGCAGCAGATGTCGGTGTTCTGGGAACGGGGGTCCCTAGACTTGCCTGCCTGCGGCCCACGGCATGGCTTTGCTAGTAGGCTTGTACGACCCATGTTCATCAACAAGGCATTCAAGACCCTCACGAGGGACCGAGCCTCGCAAGGCGGACGACACAAGACCTCCTTAGGAGCAGCCTCGCCAGGGGCGGAGAGTTCAAGGCACGGCAAACCTCGCGAGGTTCTCGTGACGTGAGCCATGAAGATCAAGACCAGGCAGGTGCCAGCGCACGCAGCGTCCTTGTTTCCTCTTTGGTGCTAAGGGGGGCAAGCAGAGGCACGGAGTACCGAGGCATCAAGGAAAGGTTTCCATATCGGTGCAACAAGACCAGGACCAGAAGGACGGCCAGACAGAGGTCACCGTGGAGCCCAAGACGGCGTCACCACCAGAGCCTTTGGCAGGCGAAGACCACTTTTGTCAGGATAAGTTGTACTAGATGTTCCCTTTCAAATTGGCCATTGTTGGCTCCCTTCCCGCTCAATATTTGGGGAGAGGACCAGGGCCTCTATAAATAGGACTAGCCACCACCATAGCAAGAGGGAGAACGACAACTGAGACCGAGAGAGACCGAACCGTAGACGCACACAGAGAGAGAGAGAGACCAGAGCACACACGAGTTCGCCAAGCACAAGAACACCTCAACCTCAAGAGGCTGTTCTTCCCTTTGTACTGTTCATCCGCAGCCCAAGAGTTAATCCACCACCACCCTGGAGTAGGGTATTACACCACAATGGTGGCCGGAACCAGTATAAATCTTGTGTCCTTTATGCTGCGAGTTCGTCAAGTTAGTTCGTGAGAACTTAGCCGAGTTAGGACGCGGATCGGTAGGGGGGAGATCTTTGCGCACACCCTAGTGTTCGAACCTTAAGGGTTTTGCCGGAACCCGTGATCCGACATTTGGCGCGCCAGGTAGGGGTGCGTGAAGCTTCCTTTCCGTCGCTCTGTGTCACGTCGCCTCATCGTCTCCATGGCGGACGCACGCCGCTCCCACGCCGAGCGCTGGGCTGCCCTCGCCACCTGCGTTGCTCAGATGGCCCCTATCGGCGGGCCACCCCGTCGTTCTCCCTCGCCTGCCGCCACCCACCCGGCGGGGAGCGAGCAACAAGCGTCCTCGCCGTACCCCTCGGTGCGATAGGACGGCCGCACCGCCACTCCATCACTGACTCCTGCTGGCTCGTCGTCGCACGCTCGTCGCGTTCCCGCGTACGCACGGGCCGTGCTCCTCATGGTGCACGAGCTCCTGTGCTACCGCCCCATCGACAACCTCTACGAGGACGGGCTTGACCGCATCGCCAAGCTTGTCTGCGCCGCAGGGGGCTCCCCTGCGCCATCCCACTCTCTGCCTCGCCCTCCGCCAGCCACTGGCGACGCAGCTCATGAAGCACCTCTGCCACCTCTGCACCAAGACGGCGCCCTAGTGCCAAGGTGCGCGGCTCCACGGCGCGACCCACCATGTTCGGCGCCCGCGCTTGAAGAAAGAAACTGCCAACAAGTCCCTCGATCACAGGCGAATGCTCCGCCACTCCTCGCACCGCCGCACCAAGATCGTTTGCTGTGGCAAGGCCCCGGGCCGCTTACCGTAGCGGCGCGCGGGTGCTAAGACCAAGTTCCACCTCCAAGGCGGGCCTCGGTGACCACGGCTGGCTGCCGCGCCTTCACCCCCAAGCCAGATCTGCCTCCTCGCTATGACGGCACCCCCGACCCCGTGGAGTTCCTGCAGCTCTATGAGCTGAGCATCGAGGCGGCCAACGGCGACGAGAAGGTCATGGCGAACTGGTTCCCCAATGCTCTCAAGGAGGGCACCCGCTCTTGGCTCCTGAACCTGCCTCCAGGCTCGATCTCCTCTAGGGACGAGATGCGCAACCGCTTCATCGCCAACTTCCAAGGCACTCGCGACCGCCCCTTGGTCGCGGGTGACCTGCGCCGCATCAAGCAACAACCCAGAGAGACCCTGCGGAAGTACATCCAGCGCTTCAGCAGCGGGTGAATCATGATCACCAAGGTGACCCACGAGGCCATCATCTCAGCGTTCTCCGACGGCGTCCGTGACGACAAGATGAAGGAGGAGCTCGCCATCCATGCGGAGCTGTGCATGACATTGGTGTTGGGGAACATAGTAATTTCAAAAATTTCCTACGCACACGCAAGATCATGGTGATGCATAGAAATGAGAGGGGAGAGTGTTGTCCACGTACCCTCGTAGACCGAAAGCGGAAGCGTTAGCACACCGCGGTTGATGTAGTCCTACGTCTTCACGATCTGACCGATCAAGTACCGAACGCACGACACCTCCGAGTTCAGCACCCGTTCAGACCGATGACGTCCCTCTAACTCCAATCTAGCTGAGTATTGAGGGAGAGTTTCGTCAGCACGACAGTGTGGTGACGATGTTGATGTTCTACCGATGCAGGGCTTCTCCTCAGCACCGCTACAGTATTATCGAGGTGGACTATGGTGGAGGGGGGCACCGCACACGGCTAAGAGATCAAGAGATCAATTGTTGTGTCTTTGGGGTGCCCCCTGCCCCCGTATATAAAGGAGTGGAGGAGGGGGTGAAACTGCGTTATATCGACTAGAGTGGGGTGAATAGGCGATTTTTACGAAATTCTTCACTAAGGAATTTGCTGGTGAGGAAATTCCTTAGCGAAGAACTACTAGCAGCGGAATAAGTACTCAAAAGTAAACACAACAGAATACAAGCATAGTCATCATGATGAAATGAAGACTGGCACAGAGTACAGGAAGCATAATCACAGGATAACACAGGATGAAGACAAACAGACTGAAGAAATTGAACTCAGGAAATTGAGAAAGTCTTCAGTCAAAGTCTTCAAACACAGATATGAACAAACATACAACACAGTTATGAGGAAATGAAAGAGTTGAGGAAATAGAACCAGTAAGCTCGGTGAAGACAATGATTTGGTAGACCAGTTCCAACTGCTGTCTCAGTTGTACGTCTGGTTGGAGCGGTTGAGTATTTAAACTCGAGGACACACAGTCCCAGACACCCAGTCAAGGACACTTAGTCCAAGACACCCAGTCCTCATCGTATTCTCCTTGAACTAAGGTCACACAAACCTCGTCCAATCACTCGTGGTAAGTCTTCAGGCGACTTCCAAACCTTCACAAACTTGGTCACTCGGCGATCCACAATTCCTCTTGGATGCTCTAGACCATGATGCCTAACCGTCTGGAAGAAGCACAGTCTTCAAAGGTAACAAGCGTCGGATTCACTCAGGATCAATCTCTTAAGCGATGCTCAATCACTTGGGGTTTGTAGGTGTTTGGGTTTTGGGTTTTTGGTTTTTCCTCACATGATGATTTCCGCTCAAAGTCCTCGGAGGATGGGTTGCTCTCAAATGACAAGTGTTAGTTTCTCTCAAAGTAGCCAACCAGCTAGTGGTTGTAGGGGGCGGCTATTTATAGCCTAGGGAGCAGACCGACATGATAAGACATAAATGCCCTTCAATGATATGACCGTTAGGCGGATAGATATTTTGGGACAGCTGGCGCATAGCACAGCAACAGTCGGAATTTTGAGTAGTAAAATCCTCAGGGCTATCATGTTCCTCACTGTGTAGGCAATCCGCACTGGTGAATTCCTAACTCCTCAGTCAGGACAAATTCCTCAGAGACCAGAAGAACTTCGTCTCTGTCACTGAAGAAATTGACTGAACTGTATGAGATTTCCAATGGCTTCACTCGAAGGGATTGGTAGGTGTAGGATTTTGAGTTGAGCATCACATGGAAATTTTTCCTTAGTATTTCCTCGACCCCCTTTAACAGTACGGTGTTTCCTATGCCTCAAGAAATAGAAAAACAAAACTATGAACACGAAAGTCTTCAAGCTTCATATTTCTCGCATGAATATCAAGTCTTCACGGACACACCAATTTCTTCACATTCAAAGTCTTCATGAAAGTCTTCAGAAATACCAAAATCTTCAGTCAAAGATATTCATTTTTAGGGGTCAACTTTTCCTGTAAATATCAAACTCCTCATAGACTTATAGACCTGTGTACACTCACACATGCATTAGTCCCTTAACCTATAAGTCTTCAATACACCAAAATCACTAAGGGGCACTAGATGCACTTACAATCTCCCCCTTTTTGGTGATTGATGACAATATAGGTTAAGTTTTCAATGGGGATAAACATATGAAGTGTAAATACTGATATTGAGGAATTTGATTGCAAGATATAGAAGAACTCCCCCTGAAGATGTGCATAGTGAGGAATTTGCTTTTGAAGCAATGCACACTTGAAGAGTTGAATCATGAAGATCTCCCCCTATATCTTGTAATTCATACACGCATTTAACATATAATATGAAGAATTTGAAATGCATGATGAAATATGGTGCCTGATGAAATTCAGCATGCGTGCAATAATATTAACGAGGAATAAGCATGCAGAATAGTGCATCAAGAGTATCAGAGCACAATGCATCAAAAGTATCAGAGCACCATCGGGTTTAAGATTACAACTCGATCCAATAAAGTTTCAGAAGAACGAGAGTTGTAACTTAGCCAAAAAAACGCCCATATAGTAGACCCGCTTGAAGACTAACTCATATTTCTCCCCCTTTGTCATTGAATGACCAAAAGGATCGAAAATGAGGACTAATGTTCCTGAAGATAATCATGTTGATGAAGGAGCGCCAGCGTTGTTGGGGTCGTGTGTTGATGTAGGGCCTACCGCAGTGTCGTCCAAATCTTCATGTTCATCAGTGTCGCGCGATGAAGAATATGAGCTGGCCACCAGAGAAGGAACCTTGACCTTCTTGAATTTCTTCGGAGGAGGTGCAGACCAGTCAAAATCTTCATTAAGACCCATGTTCTTCAGATCTTCTTCACCATACAGATGTGACAGGATTATCCAGGTGCGACCGAAGACTTGATGGAGGTAGTAGTGGTTTTTCTTCACTTCATTGTGTGTGGCAGTCATATTGTGAAGAAGTGAACCAAACTGACGCTTAACCCATTTGTGATCTCGATCCACCTTCTGGTGAAGAAGCAGAAGTTCACGGTCAGTCATCACGCGTGGAGCAGTGGCTTGAGGAGTGGACTTAGGTGCATTGGCAGAGTCATGTGTGGCAGAGTCATCATTGGCGGAATAAGATGCAGCTTTGCAAAGCTGACCATCCAATGGACGAATGCCTTCATCTATTATAGCTGGTGCCTCGCCCTTTCCATCAACTAAGGAATATGTCTGCTTGAGGACTTCAATTGGGGGCAAGTAGCTGAGATGATTCTGGAAATTAGCTTTGTAGTTGAGTGAAGACCTTGTCCTGAGGAATCTCATGATCCAAGGTGCATAAGGCTTCAGCTCAAACGGAGATAGTGCAACATTGGCCATAGTCCTCATGAAGAAATCATGATAATTGACAGGAATGCCATGAACGATGTTGAATACCAGATTCTTCATGATGCCAACAATTTCCTCATCAAATGAGTCGTGTCCTTTGATAGGACTGATTGTCCTCGTAAGAATACGATAGACAGTTCTGGGCACGTACAGCAATTCCTTCACGAGGAATTTGGTTCTTGGTGCTTGACCTGGCTTCAAAGGTTTCATCAGCACCTGCATGTAATGAGGTGTGAGCTCTGGTTCACTGTAGATGCAGCGAGCTTCTTCAAGGGGAGGACTGAGTGGTAGAGCATGAAGCAATTCAGAGGCTGGTGCAGTGTAGTGAGTGTTTTCAGGCATCCAGTCGAGCACCCATGAATTCACATCTTCAGCATCTCCGTTGATGTGTAGCGTTGCATAGAATTGAAGAATCAGTTCTTCATTCCAATCGCAGATGTCAGAGCAAAAGTTGAGCAGCCCAGCGTCGTGAAGAACACTGAGGACTGGTGCGAAGCACGGCAGAGATTCCATATCCACGTGAGGAATATGCTCATGGTAGAAAATCTTCTCCTTGTTGAACAACACTGAGGAATAGAAATTGGCTTGACTAGCAGTCCAGAAACGCCTCTTCCTGATGCGAGCAGAGTCATATGGGTTGTAATCTTCGAAGAATACGTGCTCGCCTAAGAAATCATCCGCCTTGAACTTTTGCTTGCGTGAGAATGGGTCCTTTGGATTCGGCAGAGGAGTGTCAGTGAGTTGCATCACGACCTCAGGAATCTCAATCGCAGGTTCTTCAGGCTAATGAATTTCTGGTTCCTCCTCAGTGGTAGTCTGCGTCGTTGGTTGTTCAGCAGCAGCAGTTTCTTCAGCACTAGTGGCTGGAATTTCCTCATGGACAGATGTAGTGGGATGAGTTTCTTCAGAGCCCATGTGAACATTTTGTGTGAGGGACTGAGGAATTTGCTGTAGAGGGGTGAACATTGGAGAGTTTGGATGCTGACTTTCCCAGAATTCATCACTGATTATGGGTGTGGAGCAGCCAATGTCCACATCATCATCTTCCATTTCTTCAACGCCAGCCTCTTCAGCTGTGAACTGAGGCACAAGCAAGGAGATGATAGGTGTTGAAGGGATCGCATCCACTTCAATTTCTCCATCCAAAGGTTCAGACGAAGCAGTAGAATGAGTTGCTTCATCAGATCCGCTAGGGATCACATATTCTTCATCAAAAGGAACAAGGTCCTTTGATGGCCTGGTTGAGATGGGAACAACATCAATCGGATTAGCAAATGAACTTGTCATAGGCTTCATTTTCTTCGGAGCTGAAGAATCTAAAGCAGTTGATGCTTTCATTTTCTTCACTGCAGCACGCTCTGCAGCCTTGGTCTTCTTCACATCCGATGCAGATGGAAGGATTGAAGTTGAAGTTGGTGCAGGAGCAGCTGAGGAATCTGGTTGATTTTCTTCAGGTACAACTGATGCAGTTGCCCTGAGTTCTTCAGTTTCTTCAGGCACACCACTAGTGGGTGCCTTGGCAATTTCTTCAATGGCTGGAATGCAGTCATCAGCCCTGGAACTCACATTATCTTCAGCAGCCTGATTGTCATCAGCGGTGCTGGCATTTTCTTCAGTAGGCTGAGAAGATGCTTCATCCCGAGGAATTTGTTGTTGCGTTGGGGCTGCAACATTGGAAGTGAAGTTATCCGCAAGTTTCACAAAACGAACCTTGGCTCCAAGCCAATCACCGCGATATGCTTCAAAGTCATCACTGAGTTTCTTAATCTCAGTCTAAGTAGTGACAAGTTCTTCAGTTGTCATAGAGACAACATTTTTCTTTAGATAGCGCTCTTTCTTGTACTGCGCTTTCTTTATCTGCCTGGCCTTCTCAAATTTCCACTTTTCTTCTTGAATGAAGTGGGTCAGCATGTGACTCTGGCCAGGAGTCAGCTTAAAGTCAGGCAAGGGAGTGTTGGGGTCCTTGTGCCAATCATCAATGTAGTCGAGGATCAGCTTGGGATCCAAAAGCAGTGGCACCTCTGATCCTTTCGTCTAGCGGCCCTAACTTGCCTGTCTCTGATGATTTCTGCAAGTTCATCATCATCAGCTTCGTCTTCATCAGACGGCACTTGGAAAGCGACTTGCTTCTTTTGAGGAGTTGGGCGTGGACCTCGTCCAGTAGTGGCCTTTGTCTTCAGTAGTGAGGGGCCAGCTGAGGAACTTGGTGCAGCTAAGGAACTAGCTGAGACACCTGAGGCAATGGAGATGCCGGCAGTCCTTTGGCACGAAGCGAGATGCACAAGTGCTGAGGATTTGGTCGGAACAGCTGAAGGCTTTGGCGGAGGAGTTGAGGACTTTGGAGGAATAGGAGCAGCATGAGGAATTGGCCGTGAGGGCTTTGATAATTCCCGCCGTGAGGGCATTGCTGATGAAGCACTTGGCTTGCGCACAGGCTTCTTTGACATAGCCTTCTTTGGCTTGACAGCAAAGGCCTTAGTAGAGGCAGCAGCAGCGGCATAGTCTTCATTGAATTTCCTCACTGCTTCTTTGGCTTGCTTAGCCAACTTGCCTTGGCACTTGGCCCATTCATCAGGATAGTCCTCACCTCGCTTGAGGCTGGTGGGATCAGCAATTTGGCCAGGTGCCAGTGGTGCTCTTGGGCATGGAGGATTGAGTGCGAATTTCTTACTTAGGAGTGACATATCTGTACTCCCTCCATTCTCTTGCCCATCTCCTCTCTATCTTCTGAATGCGTACTTTGCGCTCATTCTTTGTTTCCTCACTAGGTGTGGAGTACCCAGCATATATGTCATCAGCAATCTCAAACGTTGTATTTACCTCAGGCCTCTTTCCTCCCTTCTGTGGCCTTTTACCATCAGCCATTTTCTTCAGTTGAGGAATTTGAACAATCGAATTCTCTGAAGAAGTATGCAAGGTTTCTTCGAGGAACGCTGCAAATGAGTTAAGTTGATGAGAACCTAGTGATTCAGCAGCTGACATGTGTACCTGTGAACAGAGTATAGTTGCAAGGAATTTGGAGAGGTCATATGCGTTCTCAGAAGGTTTTTCAAAATGAACAAGTTTGAGGAATTTGACCAGATGAGTCTTGAAGATTTTCACTAAGCGTTCTTTGTCTTAGGTTCCAGAGTTGTATAGATCGAAGATCCACACAATTGAGGAATCTTGAAGAAAAATGATGCTTAGAGAAACGAATCAAGAATAGATGACTTTGTGAGGTGTTCAGTGTGTGAAGATATGAAGAAAAACACTTTTGAAGATTTTGTAGATAATCATTGGAATCAACGAGGGTAGTAAAAGTAACTTTTAATTACCCAGGACAAAGAACACGACGAACTGGAGTGAGGAGATGTGAAGTTCGTATGTGCAGATCTTCCACGCCCTAACTTGGCGGAGGAAGACGGCTATGGCGGCGGCGGAGTGAAGATGTTCGCGGTTGGTGCGAGTACGTCGGCAACGAGGTCGAGGCAGTGAAGCTCTTCCTCACCGGCGGCGATGAAGTAGCGGTGGTGCTAGGGTTTGAGAAGCTCGAGCTGGAGAGAGAGGTCGAGCGGAGTAAAAGAAGTGAGGAAGGGAAGGATGGGTATTTATAGCCACGGTGGAAAACTGCTCGCCCGAAGAAATTGGACAAACGTACCCCTGACCCTTCTCATTCGCATCACATGTGTCACCCACGTAGTGAGAGGTGGAGATCGTGTTAGATCATGGGTGAGTGGATAAGTGTATCGAGGGATGCGGAACGGTTTGAGCGGCAAGACCGAAAATATCGATAAGATAGGTTTTGAAGTTTCGTTCGCAATTTCTTCAGCTGACAAGGACACAGTGAAGATTTTGAATGAGTTTCAAATAGAACGCACATGAAGAATTTGTGAACAGATTGTGTTGAGTATAGCATAGAGGGGAAGGGTTCGATCACATTCACTTAGCAGAAAACCAACTTGAAGAAATAGCAATAAGTGAATGCTGTAGAGGACATAAACTCATATATATATATAGCCAATTAAGAAAAACGACGGAACTAGTGAAGACTATGCAAAGTTGAAGAATATGAATAATTTGAGGAATTTCAACTTTTGGTGGTGGCATGACCCACCGTATAAGAATGATGATTTCAGATACCGCGTACAATTATCATAGGGTTCCGAGAATAAAATTCTTCATTAATTTCTTCACACTAAGAGTGTTATCCTTCATTGATTGAAGAAAAACATTTCTTCATGTGTTGCACATCTAAGTCATCAATTTTGCATAAGTGTTAGGATGAGTGTCCTTTTCAAATAACATTCGAAGACTCTAAGATATTTAGCTCACACCGCAACTTCCTAAACCTCTTCTCATACAAGGGCTTTGTGAAGATATCGGCTAGCTGTTCTTCAGTCTTACATGCTCAATAGAAATGTTGCCCTTCAACACATGATCACGAAGAAAATGATGACGAATCTGAATGTGCTTTGTCTTCGAGTGCTGAACTAGGTCGTGAGCAATCTTGATGGCACTCTCATTGTCACAGAAGTGAGGTACATTCTTCATGTTGACGCCGTAGTCCTTGAGAGTTTGCTTCATCCATAGAAATTGGGCACAGCAAGAACCAGCGGCAATGTACTCAGCTTCAGCAGTAGATAGTGATACACAGTTCTATTTCTTCGAGGACCAACAGACCAAAGATCGTCCGAGGAAATGACATGTACCAGATGTTGACTTGCGATCCACACGATCACCAGCATAGTCAGAGTCAGAATATCCAACAAGATCAAAAGCCGAGCCCTTGGGGTACCATAATCCAAGTGTTGGTGTGTGAGCTAGATATCGAAGAATATGCTTCACAGCCTTATGGTGTGATTCCTTCGGTGCAGCTTGAAATCGGGCACACAAGCAAACACTAAGCATTATATCTGGCCTTGATGCACATAAGTATAATAAGGAACCTATCATGGAGCGGTATACCTTATGACCGAAGTCAATACCATTTTCATCAGTGCACAGATGGCCATTTGTGGGCATAGGAATTTTGACGCCTTTGCAATCTTGCACGCCGAATTTCCTCAGTACATCCTTGAGGTATTTCTCCTGAGATATGAATATGCCATTGTGTTGTTGACGAATTTGAAGACCTAAGAAGAATTTCAACTCTCCCATCCAAGACATTTGATATTCTTCACTCATCATATAGGCAAATTCATCACTATAACGTTGGTCAGTACAACCAAAGATAATATCATCAACATATATTTCGCACAGAAACAATTCACCATCATAAGATTTAGTGAAAAGAGTAGGGTTGAGTGAACTGGGTTTGAAGCCTTTCTTCATGAAGAGTTCCTTCAAGGTATCATACCAAGCCCGTGGGGCCTGCTTGAGGCCATAGAGGGCCTTGTTGAGTCTGAAGACTTTGTCAGGATTCTTTGGATCTTCAAAACCTGGGGGTTGAGCTACATATACTTCTTCCTCAAGCTTACCATTGAGGAATGCACTTTTCACATCCATTTGATATAGAGTGATATCATGATGGTTAGCATAAGCAAGTAATATGCGAATAGCCTCAAGTCTAGCAACAGGTGCACAAGTTTCATCGAAATCAATTCCTTCAACCTGTGTGTAGCCTTGAGCTACAAGCCATGCCTTATTCCTCACCACAAGGCCATTTTCATCTTGCTTGTTGCGGTAGATCCACTTTGTGCCGATGATATTGTGCTTGCATGGCCCGAATCCTCTCAGGCTCCAGAAATGCTTCATCTACCTTAGTGGGCTCTGTAATAGAGACAAAAGCATACTGCCCACAAAATTTAGACAATTGTGAAGCTTTTGAGCGTGTGAGAGGACCTGGCGCTTTGATGTCATTGATGATCTTTTCAACTTGCATTTCTTTTGCAATGCGAGGATGAGATGGTTGTCGTTGAAGAGTTTGATCAGCGTTTTCTTCAGCACCATTTTCTTTAGCATTTTCTTTAGGTGCATTAGCTCGACGTTCTTCATGTTTTGGAATGAATTCTTCAGCAGATTCTTCAATAGGAATGACATCCACAGTAGCCTTGAACTTGATAGTTTCCTCAGGTGCTGGTTCATCTATCACAGTAGGTAGGTGCTCTCTTTGCGAGCCATTAGTTTCACCGAACCGCACATCTATAGTTTCAACTTTGTGAAGAACGTTGTTGAAGACTTTGTAGGTGTGCGAGTCCTTTTCGTAACCAAGCATAAAACCTTCATGTGCTTTTGGTGCAAATTTTGAGTTGTGATGAGGATCTATAATCCAACATTTAGCACCGAAGACTTTGAAATAACTTACACTGGGTTTCTTATCAGTGAGGAGTTCATAGGCAGTCTTTTTGAAGAATTTGTGAAGATATACTCTGTTGATGATGTGGCATGCAGTATCAATTGCCTTAGTCCAGAAACGACGAGGCGTTTTGTATTCATCAAGCATAGTGCGAGCCATCTCAGCAAGAGTCCTGTTCTTGCGCTCCATGACGCCGTTCTGCTGAGGAGTGTAAGGAGCAGATAACTCATGAGTGATGCCAAGTTCATCAAGATAGTCATTAAGACCAGAATTCTTGAACTCAGTGCCATTGTCACTTCTGATGTGCTTGATCTTCACACCAAAGTTGGTTGAAGCCCTCGAGCAAAATCGTTTGAAGACTTCCTGCACTTCATGTTTGTAAGTAACAAGGTGTACCCATGTGTAACTTGAATAATCATCAACAATAACGAAGCCATATTGAGATGCTTCATTTGAGATAGCAGAATAATGATTAGGACCAAAGAGATCCATGTGAAGCAATTCAAATGGGCGAGTGGTGGTCATGATAGTCTTCGCTGGATGCTTGGCCTTGGTCATCTTCCCAGCATCACAGGCTCCGCATAGGTGATCCTTGAGGAATTTGACATTCTCGATGCCAATGACATGCTTCTTCTTCACAAGGTGTGCAAATTCCTCATGCCTGCATGACCAAGTCATCGATGCCAGAGCCAGCCTTCTGAAGCTTTTGCAATTAAGCACACGGCTGGTTGTGGTCCTGTAGAGAAATCAACAATATACAAGTCTCCTCTCCTAAATCCTTCGAAAACTTTGGAATTGTCAGCTTCCATAACCACAACACAACGGTACTTGCCGAAGACAACAACCATATCAAGATCACAAAGCATTGAGACAGACATAAGGTTGTATCCTAAGAACTCAACAAGCATGACTTTGTCCATGTGTCAATCCTTTGTAATCGCAAGCTTACCTAGACCCAATACCTGACCTTTGCCTTTGTCAGCAAAGATGATATGCTTCAGATGCGACGGAGATAATGGAGCATCCATCAATAGATTCTTGTCACTAGTCATGTGGTTTGTACATCCACTAATAAGGACCCACTCAGTGGCTTTGGGTTGATCATCCTGCAGATGAATTAGTGCAGCTTACAAACTCATATACTTCATCAGTGAAGAATATGACATCAATTCATCAGATCAATTTCATCAAGTAAAAGAACTGATAAAGCAATATGAGGACGTGAGATATGAAAGTTCATTTCTTCATGATTAGCCTGCGTCCTATCAGGCATGCTCAGGTCTCCAGCAAATTCTTCAGATGATTACGTGCGTCTGGAGACCTGACCCTGCAGAAGAGATTAGTTCTTTTTCTTCACCACCCACATCTGAAGGGGTGGCAAAGAGTTCATCATTCTGTGAGCTCCATACAAGAAGGATGGCATAGAAGCCAATCCATTTCGTTTCACATAAGATGGGTTAGAGTAAGCATATGAGTAAGGAGAGAAATTCTTCGAGGACTTATGGACATAATGATTTGAAGAATAATGCACATATCCATAATCCTTAGATCTTCCCTGTGAAACAGATGGGTTAGCATGATGATGTTCATATGAGGACTTTGATCCATATGAGGAATTTGGTCCGTGTGAGGAATTTGATCTAGGGTTCCTATTCTTCACAGGTGGCATCATGATGACATTCACCTGAAGATTTTCAAGGCATCTTTTGGGAACCCAGATTTTCTTCATCGGGGAGCTGTTCCTGCAGTTAGTGCCAACATATCTAGCAAATACTTCACCATTCTGATTTTTGAATAGCTTATAGTTGGAGTCAATTGACTCATCATCAGAATGAGGAGATTCACATGCAAATCCATATAAGTTAGATGGATCAACTGGAGGTCCCTTTGCAGCAACCCATGTAGTTTTGGGGTACTGCTCAGGCTTCCAATATGTACCATCAGCATTGAGTTTCCTCTCAAAGGCGATACCCTCTTTCCTAGGGTTCCTGTTGAGGATCTGCTTTTTAAGCACATCACAAAGAGCCTGATGCCCTTTGAGGCTTTTGTACATGCCTGTCGTGTACAATTCCTTCAGCCCTGCATTGTCAGTGACACTAGCAATGTCCTCAGATGAGGAATTAGTGATAGCAGAGGCCTGTGAAGAATTTGAAACATTAGCAACATTTGAACATTCAGGTGAAGAATTAGCAGATTCACGTTCAATGCACTTCAAGCATGGAGGAACAAATTCTTCCTGAGATGTGCTGATTTGTTGAGCAAGTAATGAATCGCGCTCCTTCTGAAGATCTTCATAACTCACTCTTAGCTTCTCAAGGTCTTGCTTTCTTTGAAGAAATTCATAAGAAAGCTTCTCATGATCCGATAAGAGAGTGTTATGTTGATCTTGAAGGCTGTCATACTTAGTATGAAGTCTCTGAAGACTTTCATCCAAAGCTTTTGACTGATCCATTTCCTCACCCAACATATCATCGCTCTTGTTTAGCATATAGTGAGCTTTTTCCAAAGCTCTTTGTTGTTTAGTAGCAAGGGAATCAAGTTTGACATAGCTGGGTCCAAATTCATCACTAGATTCATCATCACTGGACTCAGATAGGTAGCATTCAGTTACCTCAGCATCTTTTGCCATAAGGCATGATGCAGAAGATGATGATTCTGGTTCGAATGCCATCGTTTTGAGAGATTCCTTGAAGTCCTCAAACCAAGGATCATGACAAGTTCGATGACCTTCATAGACCTCAGAGAGACGGTCCCAGATGAGCTTCGCATGATCGAGATGCATGATATTTCTGAACTGATTTTGTGACAATCTGGAGCAGATGACATCCTTCGCCGTGAGGTTCAGAAGAGTATACTTGTGAATGTAATCAGCATCCGCCATCTTGCACAGATCAGTCAGGCCAATCCCAGTGACGGTCCACAACTCGTTGTTCATCGCCATGAGGCGTTTCTTCATCATGGCCTTCCACTTGGGATACTCGTGACCGTCAAAGATGGGGCATGTCACCTTCATCATACCTGCGATCGACATAACTAAAACTCTAGGCGGTTAAACCAAAATCACACAGAACAAGGGAGTACCTTGCTCTGATACTAATCGAAAGTGCGTTCTATCGACTAGAGGGGGGCGAATAGGCGATTTTTATGAAATTCTTCACTGAGGAATTTGCTGGTGAGGAAACACAATAGTCCTCATGATGAAATGAAGATAGGCACAGAGTACAGGAAGCGTAATCATAGGATAACACAGGATGAAGACAAACAGACTGAAGAAATTGAACTAAGGAAATTGATAAAGTCTTCAGTTAAAGTCTTCAAACATAGATATGAACAAACATACAACACAGTTATGAGGAAATGAAAGAGTTGAGGAAATAGAACCAGTAAGCTCGGTGAAGACAATGATTTGGTAGACCAGTTCCAACTGCTCTCTCAGTTGTACGTCTGGTTGCAGCGGTTGAGTATTTAAACTCGAGGACACACAGTCCCGGACACCCAGTCCCGGACACCCAGTCAAGGACACTTAGTCCAAGACACCCAGTCCTCACCGTATTCTCCTTCAACTAAGGTCACACAGCCCTTGTCCAATCACTCGTGGTAAGTCTTCAGGCGACTTCCAAACCTTCACAAACTTCGTCAATCGGCGATCCACAATTCCTCTTGGATGCTCTAGACCATGAAGCCTAACCGTCTGGAAGAAGCACAGTCTTCAAAGGTAACAAGCGTCGGATCCACTGAGGATCAATCTCTTCAGTGATGCTCAATCACTTGGGGTTTGTAGGTGTTTGGGTTTTGGGTTTTGGGTTTTTCCTCACTTGATGATTTTCGCTCAAAGTCCTCGGAGGATGGGTTGCTCTCAAATGACAAGTGTCAGTTTCTCTCGGAGCAGCCAACCAGCTAGTGGTTGTAGGGGGCGGCTATTTATAGCCTAGGGAGCAGCCCAACATGATAAGACATAAATGCCATTCAATGATATGACCGTTAGGTGGATAGATATTTTGCGACAGCTGGCGCATAGCACAGCAACGGTCGGAATTTTGAGTAGTAAAATCCTCAGGGCTATCATGTTCCTCACTGTGTAGGCAATCCGCACTGGTGAATTCCTAACTCCTCAGTCAGGACAAATTCCTCAGAGACCAGAAGAACTTCGTCTCTGTCATTGAAGAAATTGACTGAACTGTATGAGATTTCCAATGGCTTCACTCGAAGGGATTGGTAGGTGTAGGATTTTGAGTTGAGCATCACATGGAAATTTTTCCTTAGTATTTCCTCGACCCCCTTTAACAGTACGGTGTTTCCTATGACTCAAGAAAAAGAAAAACTAAACTATGAACACGAAAGTCTTCAAGCTTCATATTTCTCGCATGAATATCAAGTCTGCACGGACACACCAATTTCTTCACTTTCAAAGTCTTCATGAAAGTCTTCAGAAATACCAAAATCTTCAGTCGAAGATATTCATTTTTAGGGGTCGACTTTTCCTGTAAATATCAAACTCCTCATAGACTTGTAGACCTGTGTACACTCACACATGCATTAGTCCCTTAACCTATAAGTCTTCAATACACCAAAATTACTATGGGGCACTAGATGCACTTACAGGGGGAGGGCCGGCCCTCTCTATGGCGCGCCCTAGGGGAGTCCTACCCCCACCGGGAGTAGGATTCCACCTTTCCTAGTAGAACTAGGAGCCCTTCCAAGTAGTAGGAGTAAGAGGGAAGGAAAGGGAAGGGAAAAGGAGAAGGAAGGAAGGGGTCGCCCCCCTCCCTAGTCCAATTCGGACCAGCCCATGGGGAGGTGTGCGGCCACCCTTTGAGGCCTTTCTCTCCTTTCCCGTATGGCCCGTTAAGGCCCAATACAAATTCTCATAACTCCCCGGTACTCCCGAAAATACCCGAATCGCTCGGAACCTTTTCGATGTCCGAATATAGTCGTCTAATATATCGATATTTACGTCTCGACCATTTTGAGACTCCTCGTCATGTCCCCGATCTCATCCGGGACTCCCAACTCCTTCGGTACATCAAAACACATAAACTCATAATATAACCGTCGTCGAACTTTAAGCGTGCGGACCCTACGAGTTTGAGAACTATGTAGACATGACCGAGACACGTCTCCGGTCAATAACCAATAGCGGAACCTGGATGCTCATATTGGCTCCTACATATTCTATGAAGCTCTTTATCGGTCAAACCGCATAACAACATACGTTGTTCTCTTTGTCATCGGTATGTTACTTGCCCCAGATTCGATCGTCGGTATCTCAATACCTAGTTCAATCTCATTATCGGCAAGTCTCTTTACTCGTTCCGTAATACATCATCCTGCAACTAACTCATTAGTTGCAATGCTTGCAAGGCTTATAGTGATGTGCATTACCGAGTGGGCCCAGAGATACCTCTCCAACAATCAGAGTGACAAATCCTAATCTCAAAATATGCCAACCCAACAAGTACCTTCGGAGACACCTGTAGAGCACCCTTATAATCACCAAGTTATGTTGTGATGTTTGGTAGCACACAAAGTGTTCCTCCGGTAAACGGGAGTTGCAAAATCTCATAGTCATAGGAACATGTATAAGTCATGAAGAAAGCAATAGCAATAAACTCAACGATCAAGTGCTATGCTAACGGAATGGGTCAAGTCAATCACATCATTCTCCTAATGATGTGATCCCATTAATCAAATGACAACTCATGTCTATGGTTAGGAAACATAACCATCTTTGATCAACGAGCTAGTCAAGTAGAGGCATACTAGTGACACTCTGTTTGTCTATGTATTCACACATGTATTATGTTTCCGATTAATACTATTCTAGCATGAATAATAAATATTTATCATGATATAAGGAAATACATAATAACTTTATTATTGCCTCTAGGGCTTATTTCCTTCAGTCTCCCACTTGCACTAGAGTCAATAATCTAGTTCACATCGCCATGTGATTTAACACCAATAGTTCACATCACCATGTGATTAACACCCATAGTTCACATCGCCATGTGACCAACACCCAAAGGGTTTACTAGAGTCAATAATCTAGTTCACATTGCTACGTGATTAACACCCAAAGAGTACTAAGGTGTGATCATGTTTTGCTTGTGAGAGAAGTTTAGTCAACGGGTCTGCCACATTCAGACCCGTAAGTATTTTGCAAATTTCTATGTCAACAATGCTATGAACGGAGCTATTCTAGCTAATTGCTCCCACTTTCAATATGTATCCCGATTGAGATTTAGAGTCATCTGGACCAGTGTCAAAATTTGCATCGATGTAATCCTTTATGACGAACCTTGTTGACACCTCCATAATCGAGAACCATATCCTTATTCCACTAAGGATAATTTGACCGATGTCCAGTGATCTACTCCTAGATCACTATTGTACTCCCTTGCCAAAAACAGTGTAGGGTATACAATAGATCTGGTACACAGCATGGCATATTTTATAGAACCTATGGCCAAGGCATAGGGAATGACTTTCGTTCTCTCTCTATCTTCTGCCGTGGTCGGGTTTTGAGTCTTACTCAACTTCACACCTTGTAACACAGGAAAGAACTATTTCTTTGACTGTTCCATTTTGAACTACTTCAAAATCTTATCAAGGTATGTACTCATTGAAAAACTTATCAAGCGTCTTGATCTATCTCTGATCTTGAGGCTTAATATGTAAGCAGCTTCACCGAGGTCTTTCTTTGAAAAACTCCTTTCAAACACTCCTTTATGCTTTGCAGAATAATTCTTCATTATCTCCGATCAACAATATGTTATTCACATATACTTATCAGAAATGTTGTAGTGCTCCCACTTACTTTCTTGTAAATACAGGCTTCACTGCAAGTCTGTATAAAACTATATGCTTTGATCAACTTATCAAAGCATATATTCCAACTCCGAGATGCTTGCACCAGTCCAAAGATGGATCGCTGGAGCTTGCATATTTTGTTAGCATCTTTAGGATTGACAAAACTTTCTTGTTGCATCATATACAACTCTCCTTTAATAAATCTATTAAGGAATGCAGTTTTGTTTATCCACTTGCCAGATTTCATAAAATGCGGCAATTGCTAACATGATTCGGACAGACTTAAGCATAGATACGAGTGAGAAACTCTCATCGTAGTCAACACCTTGAACTTGTCGAAAACTTTTTTGTGACAATTCTAGCTTTTGTAGATAGTGACACTACTATGAGCGTCCGTCTTCCTCTTGAAGATCCATTTCATATCAATGTCTTGCCGATCAATGGGCAAGTCAATCAAAGTCCATACTTTGTTCTCATACATGGATCTCATCTCAGATTTCATGGCCTCAAGCCATTTCGCGGAATCTGGGCTCATCATCGCTTCCTCATAGTTCATAGGCTCGTCATGGTAAATAACATGACCCCCAGAACAGGATTACTGTACCACTTAGGTGCGGATCTCACTCTGTTTTACCTACAAGGTTCGGTAGTAAGTTGATCTGAAGTTACATGATCATCATCATTAGCTTCCTCACTAGTTGGTGTAGTAATCACAGGAACAGATTTCTGTGATGAACTACTTTCCAATAAGGGAGCAGGTACAGTTACCTCATCAAGTTCTAGTTTCCTCCCACTCACTTCTTTTGAGAGAAACTCCTTCTCTAGAAAGGATCCATTCTCAGCAACAACTATCTTGCCTTCGGATCCGTGATAGAAGGTGTACCCAACATTTTCTTTTGGGTATCCTATGAAGACGCACTTCTCCGATTTGGGTTTGAGCTTATCAGGTTGAAACTTTTTCACATAAGCATTACAACCTCAAACTTTAAGAAATGAGAGCTTAGGTTTCTTGCCAAACCATGTTCATACGGTGTCGTCTCAACGGATTTAGTGGTGCCCTATTTAATGTGAATGTAGCTGCCTCTAATGCATAACCCCAAAACTATAGCGGTAAATCAGTAAGAGACGTCATAGATCGCACCATATCTAATAAAGCACGGTTATAACGTTCGGACACACCATTACACTGTGGTGTTCCAGGTGGTGTGAGTAGTGAAACTATTTCACATTGTTTTAACTGAAGGCCAAACTCGTAACTCAAATATTTTACTTCTGCGATCATATCGTAGAAACTTTTAGTTTGTTACGATAATTCTCCACTTCACTCTGAAATTCTTTGAACTTTTCAAATGTTTCAGACTTGTGTTTCATCAAGTAGATATACTCATATCTGCTCAAATCATATGTGAAGATCAGAAAATAATGATACCTGACGCGAGCTTCAATATTCATCGGACCACATACATCAGTATGCACGATTTCCAACAAATCTGTTGCTTGCCGCATTGTTCCGGAGAACGGAGTCTTAGTCATCTTGCCCACGAGGCATGGTTCGCAAGCATCAACTGATTCATAATCAAGTGATTCCAAAAGTCCATCAACATGGAGTTTCTTCATGCGCTTTCCACCGATATGACCTAAATGGCAGTGCCACAAACAAGTTGCACTATCATTATTAACTTTGCATCTTTTGGTTTCAATACTTTGAATATGTGTACCACTATGATCGAGATCCAACGAACCATTTTCATTGGGTGTGTAACCATACATGTAAACAGAATACCAGTTTTTCTCTTACTTAAATGAATAACCGTATAACACTTATTTAGGTTCAACACTAATCCCGAAAGTATAGGGAGTGTGCGATGATGATCATATCAATCTTGGAACCACTTCCAACACACATCGTCACTTCACCCTTAACTAGTCTCTGTTCATTCTGCAACTCCCGTTTCGAGTTACTACTCTTAGCAACTGAACCAGTATCAAATACCGGGGGGTTGCTACGAACACTAGTAAAATACACATCAATAATCCATATATCAAATATACCTTTGTTCACTTTGCCATCCTTCTTATCCGCCAAATACTTGGGGCAGTTCTGCCTCCAGTGACCAGTTCCTTTGCAGTAGAAGCACTTAGTCTCAGGCTTAGGACCAAACTAGGGCTTCTTCACTTGAGCAGCAACTTGCTTGCCGTTCTTCTTGAAGTTCCCTTCTTCCCTTTGCCCTTTTCTTGAAACTAGTGGTCTTGTCTACCATCAGCACTTGATATTTTTCTTGATTTCTACCTTCGTTGATTTCAGCACTACGAAGAGCTTGGGAATCGTTTCTGTTATTCCTTGCATATCATAGTTCATCACGAAGTTCTACTAACTTGGTGATGGTGACTAGAGAATTCTATCAATCACTATCTTATCTGGAAGATTAACTCCCACTTGATTCAAGCGATTGTAGTACCGAGACAATCTGAGCACATGCTCACTGCTTGAGCTATTCTCCTCCATCTTTTAGCTATAGAACTTGTTGGAGACTTCATATCTCTCAACTCGGGTATTTGCTTGAAATATTAAATTCAACTCCTGGAACATCTCATATGGTCCATGACGTTCAAAATGTCTTTGAAGTCCCGATTCTAAGCCGTTTAAGCATGGTGCACTAAACTATCAAGTAGTCATCATATTGAGCTAGCCAAACATTCATAACGTCTGCATCTGCTCCTGCAATAGGTCTGTCATCTAGCGGTGCATTAAGGACATAATTATTCTGTGCAGCAATGAGGATAATCCTCAGATCACGGATCCAATCCGCATCATTGCTACTAACATCTTTCAACTTAGTTTTCTCTAGGAACATATCAAAAATAAAACAGGGGAGCTAAACTCAAGCTATTGATCTACAACATTGATATGCTAATACTACCAGGACTAAGTTCATGATAAATTAAAGTTCAATTAATCATATTACTTAAGAACTCCCACTTAGATAGACATCCCTTTAATCCTCTAAGTGATCACGTGATCCAAATCAACTAAACCATGTCCGATCATCAGGTGAGATGGAGTAGTTTCAATGGTGAACATCACTATGTTGATCATATCTACTATATGATTCACGCTCGACCTTTCGGTCTCCGTGTCCCGAGGCCATATCTGTTATATGCTAGGCTCGTCAAGTTTAACCTGAGTATTCCATGTGTGCAACTGTTTTGCACCCGTTGTATTTGAACGTAGAGCCTATCACACCCGATCATCACGTGGTGTCTCAGCACGAAGAACTTTCGCAACGGTGCATACTTAGGGAGAACACTTATACTTTGATAATTTAGTGAGGGATCATCTTATAATGCTACCGTCAATCAAGGCAAGATAAGATGCATAAAATATAAACATCACATGCAATCAATATAAGTGATATGATATGGCCATCATCATCTTGTACTTGTGATCTCCATCTCTGAAGTACCGTCATGATCACCATCGTCACCGGCGCGACACCTTGATCTCCATCGTAGCATCGTTGTCGTCTCGCCAATCTTATGCTTCCACGACTACCGCTACCGCTTAGTGATAAAGTAAAGCATTAGAGGCGATTGCATTGCATACAATAAAAGCGACAACCATATGGCTCCTGCCAGTTGCCGATAACTTGGTTACCAAACATGATCATCTCATACAATAAAATTGAGCATCATGTCTTGACCATATCACATCACAACATGCCCTGCAAAAACAAGTTAGACGTCCTCTACTTTGTTGTTGCAAATTTTACGTGGCTGCTTCGGGCTTAGCAAGAACCGTTCTTACCTAAGCATCAAAACCACAATGATAGTTTGTCAAGTTGGTGCTGTTTTAACCTTCGCAAGGACTAGGCGTAGCCACACTTGGATCAACTAAAGTTCGAGAAAATGACACCCGCCAGCCACCTGTGTGCAAAGCACGTCGGTAGAACCAGTCTCGCGTAAGCGTACGCGTAATGTCAGTCCGGGCCGCTTCATCCAACAATACCGCCGAACCAAAGTATGACATGATGGTAAGCAGTGTGAATTATATCGCCCACAACTCACTTGTGTTCTACTCGTGCATAACATCAACGCATAAAACCTAGGCTCAGATGCCACTGTTGGGGAACATAGTAATTTCAAAAATTTCCTACGCACACGCAAGATCATGGTGATGCATAGCAATGAGAGGGGAGAGTGTTGTCCACGTACCCTCGTAGACCGAAAGCGGAAGCGTTAGCACAATGCAGTTGATGTAGTCGTACGTCTTCACGATCCGACCGATCAAGTACCGAATGCACGGCACCTCCGAGTTCAGCACACGTTCATCCCGATGACGTCCCTCTAACTCCGATCCAGCCGAGTGTTGAGGGAGAGTTTCGTCAGCACGACAGCGTGGTGACGATGTTGATGTTCTACCAACGCGGGGCTTCTCCTAAGCACCACTACAGTATTATCGAGGTGGACTATGGTGGAGGGGGGCACCGCACACGGCTAAGAGATCAAGAGATCAATTGTTGTGTCTTTGGGGTGCCCCCTGCCCCCGTATATAAAGGAGTGGAGGAGGGGGAGGGCCGTCCCTCTCTATGGCGCGCCCTAGGGGAGTCCTACTCCCACCGGGAGTAGGATTCCCCCTTTCCTAGTAGAACTAGGAGACCTTCCAAGTAGTAGGAGTAGGAGGGAAGGAAAGGGAAGGGAAAAGGAGAAGGAAGGAAGGGGGCGCCTCCCCTCCCTAGTCCAATTCGGACCAGCCCATGGGGAGGGGTGCGGCCACCCTTTGAGGCCTTTCTCTCCTTTCCTGTATGGCCCATTTAGGCCCAATAAGAATTCCCGTAACTCCCCGGTACTCCTGAAAATACCCGAATCACTCGGAACATTTAAGTGTCATCAAACTTTAAGTGTGTGGACCCTACGGGTTCGAGAACTATGTAGACATGACCGAGACACGTCTCCGGTCAATAACCAATAGCGGAACCTGGATGCTCATATTGGCTCCTACATATTCTACGAAGTTCTTTATCGGTCAAACCGCATAACAACATACGTTGTTCTCTTTGTCATCGGTATGTTACTTGCCCGAGATTCAATCGCCGGTATCTCAATACCTAGTTCAATCCCGTTACCGGCAAGTCTCTTTACTCGTTCCGTAATACATCATCCCACAACTAACTCATTAGTTGCAATGCTTGCAAGGCTTATAGTGATGTGCATTACCGAGTGGGCCCAGAGATACCTCTCCGACAATCAGAGTGACAAATCCTAATCTCAAAATACACCAACCCAACAAGTACCTTCGGAGACACCTGCAGAGCACCTTTATAATCACCCAGTTACATTGTGACGTTTGGTAGCACACAAAGTGTTCCTCCGGTAAACGGGAGTTGCATAATCTCATTGTCATAGGAACATGTATAAGTCATGAAGAAAGCAATAGCAATAAAATAAACGATCAAGTGCCATGCTAACGGAATGGGGCAAGTCAATCACATCATTCTCCTAATGATGTGATCCCGTTAATCAAATGACAACTCATGTCTATGGTTAGGAAACATAACCATCTTTGATCACCGAGCTAGTAAAGTAGAGGCATACTAGTGACACTCTGTTTGTCTATGTATTCACACATGTATTATGTTTCCGGTTAATACAATTCTAGCATGAATAATAAACATTTATCATGATATAAGGGAATAAACGATAACTTTATTATTGCCTCTAGGGCATATTTCCTTCACTTGGAGTTGTTCAACATTGCGACCAAGTGTGCAAGATCCAAGGAGGGGCGCCTCTCCCTCCACGAGCTCTCGGCTGCGGACCCATAGGAGAAGAAAGCCAAGGCCAAGGATGTGAAGCGCAAGGGAGCAGCCGTGCTCGCAGCGGAACCGGACACCAAGCATGACAGAGACCAGCCCAAGTCATCCAAGGGCAGTCGACTGTTCTGTGCGTTCCATAACCTGCATACCCACAATACCAGGGACTGTCAAGAGCTCAGAGCCATTAGAGAAGGACGCTTCGGTCGACGCCCCGAGCATAGTGACCGGGGCTATGACCGAGGAGGAGGACGTGGTGGAGGATGCTGGGACGACCGTGGCCTGCACCAGGAGTGGCATGACCAGCCTCGTGAGGACCGCTAGCAGGATCAGCCTCGCAAGGGCGCCTGCAGGGACCAGCCTCGTGAGGACCGTCCTCAAGGCAACGCTGGCCTTCCTCCACTACCGCCACCACACAGAAGGAATGACGACCACTACAAAGATGAGGGGGCTGGGGGCTTCCAGGAGCCGCGCGCTATCGCCAGAATCTTGGGCGGAGCGCAAGCCCCAGCCTCGCAGCATGTCTTCAAACAGTTTTCTCATGAAGTGAATCCAGTCCTCCCCATGCTCGAGGCCACATGCCGGCTCAGATGGTCCAGGTGCCCCATCACATTCAGTTCGGCAGATTAGCTCAAGTGCATAGCTACTGCAGGCGTCCTCCCAATGCTTTGTTCACCAGTCATCAGCAATGTGCAATTTACCAAGACTCTGATCGACGGTGGCTGAGGGCTCAATGTCCTGTCCGTCGACACGTTCGATAGCCTCCAAGTGCCATATGACCATCTTCAGCCTACCAAGCCCTTATCAGGAGTAACCGACGGCTCTACTACCCTGATCGGGCAGGTCCGCCTCCCCGGTACCATTGGAAAACGCAACAACTACCGCACCGAACTCATCGACTTCGACGCCGCCTACATCCTCCTGCCATACAACGCCATCCTCGGGTATCCAGCCCTGGCCAAGTTCATGGCGGTGACCCATCATGGCTAGAACGTCCTCAAGATGCTGGGAAGCGGCAGAATCATCACGGTCCCGTGCGAGGAAAGAGATGCAGTGTGCTCCCTCGAGTGTGCCTTCCAAGCTGCAGCAATCGATGACCCCAACAGCCAGGGTGAGCACCCTCCTGAGGCTACCCCCAAGAAGAAGAAGAAGTCGCGCCACGCAGGGCCTCAGGAAGGCGGCGCCTCGTCAGGATCGGCGCCCGCACTTGAGGCACCTCCCTCCATCGCATAGAAAGCGCGCCCAGCACACCTCTAGGGCAGGGCTCGGGGGCTCTCTTCTGCAGGGCCTCAAACTTTGCCAACATCACGAGGGAGACGCTTGGGCACCACTCGGAGGCGTGCTTCGCGGCACGTTTCCCTCAGGAGAACACCGCGCAAGGAGTGCCCACCGATCAGGAGTTCATCACCAAGACCACTCAGGAACTGCAAGATGCAAGGACCATGCGTGGCGGCCGCCGCTCACGAGGCGCAACTCACCATCCAGGTAAGGATGTCGGGCTGCACGTTTGCATCGACGTCCCAGGGATCAACCGGGACGCCACTCAGGAGCTTTTCTGGCCTTCACGCATGGGATGTTGCGAGGGCCCACCTCACAGCTACGTTTGCATGCCTTTTGGCCTGCCGAGCATGGCGACCGCCTATCAACGCAACCTACGGAGCATCCCGGCGGCTCAGGAGGCCATGCACCACGCTGTGTTGACGGAGATGAAGACGGTCCTCAAGGAACCCCCTGGACCCCCAGAGCCTCCCGAGGTTCAGCGCCCCGGTGGCTCATGAGGAGCAGCCCCTTCGCCGCATACCTTCAGCTACACCAACTCTCCATCAACAGAACCAGGTGACATTTTCCAAGTTCGTTAAGCTAGGAGCGCCCCTAGGGCTGCATCATTGCCAGGACGCGTGGGTCCGTTCCTATGGCATGTATCTTTCCTTTTTATGTCTTTACCGTACCTCGTTGGGGGTGCCCCTCGGGCTGCATCATCCCCATGCCGGTCGGGCTGACCCAGTGGCATGCGTCTTCCCTGCATTTACCTGAGCTAGGTTGCCTTTCATGCTTAATCTATTAATGACTATCACCTACTTGATTGTCGCCCACTATGGGAGCCGCGCATTGGCTGTCTTTCTTCAGGACCCTTCGCGCTGTCTAACCATCTCGCAGGACCAAGACAGCGGACAAGAACCAAGACCAGGCGCAACCCGGCTTGAGGTAGGGCCTCACGAGTCCCGTGATGGCTCATGAGTGCCCAGATACACCTCGTCTAGCCCTACCGTGCGAGCCACGTGTCAGGGCGGGGTTGTACATGCCCCGGGGGCTCTCCTTAGTAGGGAGTCCCCTCTCACGTACCAGAAGCGAACTAGCAATCACCACGGTGACTGGTGCCCTTCCGCGCGCTAACTTGCAGGGACTCCTTGAGGGCCACAACAGGCGGTACCGCGGACCCTCCTTCTTCTCTCATGTGATTCGCTTGCGCGTTAAAAGGGGGGCTCCTGAGCATCATGCCTCAGGAGCTCTTACTAGCTCTCTAGCCCTCACCCCTGGCCTTGACCATAGCACGCAACCTGGCATACCAGCGGCAGCTGAGCTCGCTCGAGGGCCGGGACCTGAGAACGCAGAGCACCAAGAAGAACATGGAGGGGAGGGGAGGCCCGCACGGGCCTGGCCAAGCTACACTATGGTGGCCGACTTACGAGTTCGGCACGACTAGAGGAGCCGACCTCAGACAGCCAAGATAAGTTCTCGCTCTGGATCCACCGGTCGCTACGGCACAAGACCCTCGCTAACTCCCTTCGCCGCCCTGCTGCGGCAACATTTTCTTCCTTTCCCATCCTAAGACAGTTGCTTGCGCACTATAGGGGACCTCTTGAGCATCGCGCCTCAGGAGCTCTTACTGGACCTCGGGCCTCTCACCTCCTAGCCTTGACCACGGCACACAACCTGGCATACCAGCGACGGCTGCAACTTGCCTGGGGACCGAGACCTGTCAGTGTAGAGCAGCAAGCTACCGCGGGGTTGGAAAGGGGAGGCTGAGCCTCGGTAGGATATGCGCACACAAATCTTCATAACAAGGGCTATGTAGACAAAAGGCATTACAGACGCTTTACACACCCCCACGGGGTTCATTTCTTGATTCCTCGTAGGGAACAAAAGGGAAGGGATTCCTAGGAGTTCTATCTACATGCTACCAATGTCGTCGATGCCATCATCAACAGTGAGCCACGCGAGGCCGGCGCCAACCCCATCCAGATCACCGGGGACGGCGGCTAGACGCCGCAGCCCTGCTCCGGGCTCGGCGGGAGATCGGTGGTACGTAGCTATTGTCCCTCGTCTCCGGAGTCTGCAAGAGCTTAGGAGAGTCGCTGGACCACCAGGAGTCACCCCTGTCACTGGAGGAGCTATAGGCGAGGCCTACGGCGGGCCCAGCACTCGCCGCAGCGCCATCCTGGCGACCTCCTTCAGGGCAGCACTCCAGGCGGCGGCCTTCCTCATCGAAGACCTTGAAGAACGGCACGGAGGCACCGTCATACTCGAAGAGGATCGCGAGGGCGCCATCCTCACGGCAGACTCGGGCAATCTCGCCCCAACCTCGGGTCATGAAGATCTTCCCGGAGGCAACGGCTCTGATCTCTGCTCTAGTGGCTGGGCGTCGCAGTTGGTGTGTTGAAGCCAAAGCTCGCGAAGGCCCCTCAGCGGCATCTCCATGGCAAAGAAGTGTGGGAGGTGAATCCAGGTGCTTAGGGGCATCACCGCCCACAGCACGAACTCGCGCGGGGGGTCCGTCGCGTGGACCCCTGGGGCAACGGCATGTGCCACCACAGCGCGGTGGCCACGGCTCTGGCGCGGGTGGCGCTGCTCATCGCTCCCCCCACCGGAATCATCGGCATGATCATACAAGGGCAGCAGGTACCCAGGTGGCAGCCTTTCGTACCAAGGCCACGACACCACCGACATCACGACCATCTCGCGGCGATGAGACCTCCTCTTCTTCGGTGGGAGCAGCTCGGGCTCCGTGAGGGGAGCTTTGCCCTTCTCGGCGGACGAGAACCTTCGGATCGGCGCCATGTCCGCATAAGCAAGGAGTGGAGCTGTGAAGGAGAACAAGCGGGATAGGAAGAGGAAGAAATGGGTGACAGGGGCTCCGCCCCCTCCCATTTATAACAGGAGAAGGCCAACCAGCACCCCCATGATCACAGGTAATGATGGGTTTCCTTGCATGTCCCAGTGTCAGGACTCCGATTCTAAATCACACTGATCTAGCCTATAACACCTCATATCACTTTCCGGCCTCACGCACGGTAGTCCCACGGGTGTCGCCTTACCATTCGCCCGGGACCGTTTGCGCCTTTTGGCTCACGTATATGATAGTGTCGCTAGCATCCATATGTCAGAGAACTCGGGCCGACATGACTAGTCGTGAACCCAAAGGGATAGACAAAGGACTAGTTGTGAACCCAAAGGGACAGACAAAGGACTAGTCGTGAACCCAGAGTGGCACTAACTTACGAGGACAAGCATACATGAATCAACATCGGACATGTCGGTCAACAGCGTATGAATCCGGGCTATAGCAGCTGGGCTAACAGGACTCCGGAAACCAGGGCTGTAGCAGGCTAACAGGACTCCAGATGTCTCTGCGTGACATTTCGCCGAAGCGACAGACAAAGGATCAAAGTGAATCACATGCCGGCCAGTCAAGTGTTCCGGAGAAGTAGTGCTGGGCTAGCAGGACTCCGGTGAACCGGGCTATAGCGGACTACTATGGCTCATGGAAGCACAAGACTACATTTCCTCATAAGAGAGGCTACCAGGGATAAACAACTAGATTGTCGGATCCCACACATACCAAGCATTTTAAACATACACAAAATATGCTCGATATGTGTAAATACAACATGGCATCACAACAAAACTCTACAACTCAAAGTACTTTATTCAGAAGGCTTCAGAGAGCCTTACATAATATGTTTATACAGGTAGGGGTGACACGACCCGGCACTCAAGTCATACAAACATACAAGCACATGCGGAAGCAAACTTGTCTGAGTACAAACAACTAGAAAGAAAGAAGGCTTGACGAAGCCTGTCTATCTACAAGGCCCTCCATGGCTCGGGATCACCACCTGCGTGGAAAGTCACTCATCAACATCAAGATCTACATAAAACCCGTCGGAGGGGGCGGTTTTCTCTTCTACAGCAATAGTAAGCAAACATGAGTACAAAGGTACTCAGCAAGTCTTACAACAGAGGGAATGAGCGCACACGAGTTATACATGCAACATTCTCAAGAAGGATAGTGGGGTTATTGCAACAAGCTAGCTTTGACTCTTGGCTAAGCTATCCTACTAGACAGCAACTTGTAAATGTTTTGTGCACACGAGTCCACTACTCACCACAATAATAAACTACCGTGGATCCTCCTCCGTCATCCTACAGATGGGCCATCCACGGCACTCACACTTGTCTTGATGCTTTTAGGAGTATCCATTTACTTGTCTATGAACTATATAGGCAACCAAGTAGTCCTTTACCGCGGACGCGGCTATTCGAATAGATGATGTTAACCCTGCAGGGGTGTACTTCTTCATACATGCTCTCAGTACTTATCGTCGTTTACACGACATGTACTCGGCAACCTTCAAGCGGAAGCCCAATGACGGTGTCAGCCACGGCCTACCTAAACACTCAAGTCTCTAGTCCAGGTCTATCACCTATCCAGGTTCCATCCACAGGGAGTCCAGCTGAGGTTTCCACATACGGCCCCGAACGATGTGTACAGGGTTCCAAGACACCAAACGGGTGTCTGGCATGCCCCGCCACGGTGTATATACTGCATCATAGCCCATCCCTAGGGTCAGCGCTACGCATGACCGCCAACACATATCCTATAAACACCAGAAACTAGTTGCAACTCCCGGACAGAGAACTAGGGTGGTTAAGAAGCCGAGAGGGTCCATTGGTTTCGGGCCCAATGCATGGTAGTAGCTGGTTCTTAAATCACACATACATATCTCGGTGCTTAACGATGGTTCCAATGAAACAACCCACCATGTACTCCTACATGGCCTCTCATCGATGCCTTTACCAAACCGTGTTCAACACATCACTCACATTACCGACATATTCATTTCACTCTAGCCCATCACCCAGATGAACCAGACCTGACACAACTCTAAGCATAGCAGGCATAGCAAGGTAGGAAACACAGACATGGCTCAATCAACTCCTACACATGCTAGTGGGTTTCATCTAGTTACTATGGCAATGACAGGTCATGCAGAGGAAAAGGTTCAACTACCACATCACACAACAGTTTGAAACGTTGTTGTCTTAAATGCAGTAAATGAGAGAAGGAGCGAGAACATGGGATTGTATCGATATGATCAATGGTGCTGCTTGCCTGATGGAGTAGTAGTAGGGTACTGCCCTTCAGTCGGATATTCGAATGTATCCTCGGAGGCAGAACCTACCACGAAGAACACAACGGAATGCGATCATCACATCGCAATATGCAACAATATGATGCATGCTATAACATGGCAATATGGTTGTGTTTTGGCTTATGCAATCTAAAACAGGTGGGTATGAGTCCATTTGAATCAAAGATTCAAATATAAGCTCATGACATGAGGTCATATTAGTGCATTATCTTGTTTCACTTAAACAACAAGGTTAAAATGTTCTTGCATGCATGAAACCATTACAGGTGGAAAGATTGGATTTTTCTGATCATTTTTCATATATAACTCTTTGCATTTGGAGTTACAGATTAATTTCTATGAAATTTTGAAGTTTAGAACATTTTTTGGAATTCCTGTATAAGAATAAATCCAGTAATTGAATTACTGCTTCAACATTGCGTCAGAGACGTCAGTAGGTCAAAGGTGCCAGCCCAGGTCAAACCTGGCGGCTGGTACCCACATGTCAGTGTAACAACTAACTAATAGAGTTAGTTAGTGTTACGTTAGCACTAATCTAGGTTAATTAGGGCCGGGGCCCACATGTCAGTGAGTCAACCCATTAACTAAATTAATTAGCGTTAACTAATCTAACACTAAACTAAACAAAGGGCATGGCCCACACGCCAGTGACCCTGGGGCGGTCAAACTGGGCCCACCCGAGGTCAAACTGGGTCGGTGGGGTCAAACTTGCCAGCGTTTAGCCGCCGGCGAGGCCAGACGCAGTGGGGTGGTGCGGATTTTCTCCTCCGACGACCAAAAAGGCGGTGGAGACCATCTACGGGTAGCTACGAGTGAGCCGCGTCGAGTGGTGGTAGTGGGTGGAGCTGGGTTGGCCGAAAACGATGCTGACGACGAGCGTGGCAGCGGCCGAAGCACGGACGAGCTTGAACTCATTGCTAGGAGGCACGACGAGGAGCGTGGAGGGTGCTACGGGCTCCTGTGGGTGCGGTGAAGACGATGGCATGCTCGGTTTTGAGCCAATGTGGCTGTGGCCACGACGGCGACGTGCGGTGGTGACGGCGGGTGCGGCCGAGCTTGGCGCGGTCGCTGCAGTGCTCGAGAAGGAAAACAGAGAGGATGGGGAGGTGGCTCATCTCACGGCTGTCACGGTGAAGCACACGGAGAGGTCGGGGACGAGCTGGTGCGGCAGTGACGATGAAGGGGATCTCTGGCGGCGTTCGATGAAGGCGAGGTTCAAGAAGACGGCGTGGGGCATGCGAGCACTTGGGGCTCGGCTAGCTTGGCGTAGAGGACAACGGCGAAGCTTAGGGACATGACGGGGCGGCGCGAGGACGATGGTGGCTGCAAAAACTATGGCGGCGCGAGCACGACAGCGTTGGCCATGGAGAGGAGAGGGCGAGAGAGAGGAGTAGCGGAGTGAGTGAGGTGACTGCGGGGTCGAGGCAGTGACGTGGAGCTCGCCCAGGTGTCCAGGCGGTTGAAACGACAAGCAGGTGGCGCGGTGGCGAGCTCCCGCGCGCCGGCGTCACCTCATGCCTGCCTGCCTGGCGGGAGGAAGCAGCTGGCTGGCACGGGCCAGCACAGTGCTGGGCCGCCAGGTGAGCTGGCCAGGTAAGTGGCGTCTGGCCTTTCTCCCTCTCTCTTTTATTTAACTCTATTTTGTTTTATTTTTGCAGGTTCGTGGCATTTCTAAAAATAGCTAGGCACTTTCAAAAATCACCAAACTTCACATGGCCACATGAGCATTTAAAATATTAATTAGCATCTAAATGCCCAAACTCAAATAGCTAAAGATTTAATCTAGTGACCTTAGATGACCTAGAAATTTGTGCATCATTTTTGTCAGAGGTTTAGGACCAAGGCAAAGATGATGAACATTTTAGAAGAGCATTCCTGGTTCATTGAAAATATTTTTAGTAAACCCTTGTTGTTATCAGGGGGTGTTGGGGTTCTGTCATCCCCATTTCCAAGTTTTTAATAATTTAAACATGATGCAAGCACTCTAATGCATGAACTAGCTAGGGTGTGACAACTCACCCCCACTGAAAAGAATCTCGTCCCAAGATTTAGGGTCTGTCGGGAAGACGGTGGGGTACTCATGTCAAAGACGATCCTCCCTTTCCCAAGTGGCTTCTTTCTCATAATGGTGTGACCATTGAACCTTGAGAAACTTGATTTTATGGCGTCGAGTGGTATGCTCGGCTTGATCTAGGATACGAACGGGATAGGGAGGCCTGCCGGGCTATCTTGCCAGCTCCGCACCTGTTCTCTTGACACGTCGCAGGACAGGTGTCATCTATAGGCTTCTTCTGTAGGAAATGGCTGCCGTGTGGTGAACGACTGCCACTTAACCATCTTGTGGCTTGACACCACACTGATAGACGACGCGCGTCGTGCTTGAGTGGTTGGTTGGGTGGTTTGCCCCCGCCAGCCATGTCAAACCTTGTCGGCGAGCCTCGGTTGCCTGCTTCTAGTGGTGGCCTCACCCCTTGCTAGGCTCGCCTACCCGGCAAGGGAGGCCCTTCTCTTGCCGATATCTTGCTCCTCAGGCTTGATCTTGGTCCCTTTGAGCTACATGTTGGTTCTTCAAATGCCCTGGTCCTTCAATCTTGACTTTAACTGGTGCTTCAATCTTGTTCTTGTGCATGTGCACAGTTGGTCAACAGACCCAGGGTTTGTTGCACCGACAGAAGACCCCAGGCCCGCCCCGAACGCACTGCTGAGCATCATCGGGGGAGGGCCTAATAAGTGCACAGGCAAGGTTGCAGAAGGGGTTGGCCCTTAATGTTTTTCGTTGCCGCTTCATCAGCCTTGATTCCGGGCCAATTTGTGGTTTCCCCGTGTGTTGTGCGCGGCGTCGTGGAAGAACTTGGATCATGTCCCACGGATTCTCCTCGCACCAACATCACGGGATGGAAACTGCTACCCCTCTCGCCCCTCGTTTCGCACGCACCTCGCCACTTGTCCCGCATGCATTGGCCGTGGTAAGTAGTGGATGCGGAGGGCACCGGGAGGAGTGGCATGGTTAAAAATCAAACGTCGGTAGTTGGAGTAGAGGGTCGGGCCTGATTCCCAAAGCTGCTGAGGGTGCAGAAGGGGCCGTATTGGAGGAGCGGGGCGGCCATATATACCATGAGAGGCCAGTCCCCTGCCTCGTCCCCTCTATATAAAGAGGCAAAGGCAGTACCCCTCTACACATGCCTCACCTTCTTCAATTCTTCTTAGCCATGGTGAGAGGGCGAGGGCACAGTAGAGTCTTGACAGCGGCGACGAGGGCTCCTACTCGGCACTGAATCTCTATTCCTCCGGAACCTGATGTCGCGGAGCCCGCTGCGGGAGGAGGTAGGAGGGGGCGTGGCCGAGGCTAACGTGGTGCTCGAGGTGGAGGACGAGGGAGCTCCTTGGATGTGCCCCCATCGGCGGCTCTTCCTCCGATGGAAGGCCACGTCGCGGATCAACCTCGAGAGTTCATCATCAGGCTGTATAAGCCCTTGTGTGGTCACCTTCGTGTTCCAACTTTCTTTGCCCGGGGGAAGGAGCTCGAGCAACCGCTCGCTCTGAGGCTACACATGAGGGGCTGCGGGAATGGAAGCCTGTGGGTTGACATCGATTTCCCCACCCCTCATGTAATGTATCTTCGTGGTGGCTAGAAGACCTTCACTCATGGTCACATGCTCTCCATCAAGATCTTCGGGCGCTCGGGAGGCCGCTTAGGGTGCTGTGTGGAGAGCTTGACCGACGACGAAAGCTCCTGCTCAAGCAAAAGCGACGAGGAGTACAGTGACAGCGATGACGACGACGGTGGGTGGAGGAGCGACTCGACTCCGGCTGATCGTCGCCCGCACCATCTTCATCAGGCAGCAGCACCACCATCTGTATTTCCGCCTCTTCCCCGACAATGTGATTTGCCGGGGAGTTAGATGGAGAGGTGTGGATGGTGCTGCCAGGCTCCTCCAGCATTCTTCCAGCTGGACCCTAGTAGGCTTCCTCTCGGGCTGCAGCTCTGTTAGCCCTACCGAGTCCTGCTGTCCCTGGAGACAGTGGTTGACGGTGCTGCCTTCCGCCATGCTCTCCATCGAGGTGTTTCCTCGTGCTTCCGTTCCCTTCGGGCTACCTCTCCTGTAGCATGACGGGAATGGAACGGACTTCAGCTCTAGCGCTCCTTTTTCCTCCCTGCCTAGTAGGAGAGGGACTGGAAAGGACATTACGGAGCACTTATCTTTTTTCAATCTTAAACTTGTAGGCCATTGCCTAATATTAATTCAAATAATGTAATCCCTTTCATCCATGTTTGTGTTCTATAATGCTTACTTGTATCTGCATGTCAATGAAAGAGATAAACCTTACCGGGAGCCCGTGCATGTATACGTCCATACATAGGTGGAGTGCCTCTTTACTGTAATTGAACGAGTTTTCTCTGACAGTATATCGTGCCGGCACCCTTTTCGTCTGCCGAAGAACCATGTCTGCTGGGGAACAGACTGAGGTTCCAGCCCCCGCCCACTCCCTTTTTACCAAGGGCCACTGCGACCATCCAGGCCGAAGCAGCGTTCGAGCCACTAATGGGAGCACCCTGGTTCCAAGAGAACGACGAGGTAAACTTATCTCCTTGGCTTGACGGGGATCGATGTGCTGTGCAATCTTCTCGTCCCTTATCAGAGTCAAATTCATGACAACAACCTGAAACTCCATGTACATGAGAATGAATGCAGGATGCAATCCTATCTATATGCATTTGCAAATGCTCATGAGATGCTTATGCAGTGATCTGGGTGAGCTCGTGCATGCATGCGATCTCGATCCGGGCCCCCACAATGCTTCTTTATTTTATCTTGCACGGGGTAATCACCCCGGCTTTGTACAAGGGGTTACATGCAACTGAGGCAAGGCCTGTACAAAAGGTTGCCCGACAGCCTCACACCTTGCAGGTAGTACTTACGAAGATGCTCAATATTCCATGAGTTTCCCAACTATGTGCCATCCCCGGTCTCCACACGGACTGCGCCAGGTATGATGACTCGTACCACCCGGTAAGGGCCTTCCCACTTTGGTGAAAGCTTGTTTGTACCCTTGGCGGACTGAACGCGCCTATGGACAAGGTCACCTTCCTCAAAACACCGGGAATGAACCCTGTGGCTATGATAGCGACGCGGGGCTTGCTGGTAGCATGCAACATCATAGCAGCCCGGAGACCGTTCTCCTCAAGTAGCATAGCGTCGTCACATCGGTGCTGAACTTGCGCTATTTCATCGTAGGCAGGCACTCGAGGGGACCTGTAAATTAGTTTTGTGGGGATAACTGCTTCTGCCCCGTAGACCAGGGAGAAGGGAGTCTTCCCGGTAGCTTGGTTAGGTTTCGTTCTCAGGGACCAGAGAACTACTGGCAGCTCCTCAATCTACCTCCTGCTGTGCTTCTACAGCGTATCAAAAGTTCTTGTCTTCAGTCCATGAAGCGCTTCAGTGCTCTCCCTCTCAGCTTTTCCATTGCTCCGGGAGTGTGCCAAGGGTGTGAACATATTGCATGAAGGCATGGCTGGTGAACTAGTTACCGTTGTCAGTGATGATCCTTGGTGGAACTCTGAAACGACACACCAATTCTTTCAAGAACTTGATAGTTGACTGAGCAGTCACCTTTCTTATGGCAGTGACTTTTGGCCACTTTGTAAACTTGTCGAATGGCAACGAACAAGAATTCGAAGCCCCCGATTGCTCGGGGGAAGGGGCCAAGGATATCGGGGCCCACACCGAAAAGGTCGATGATAGAGGGATTGTCAGAAGGGCTTGGACAGGCAGGTGTGTTCTCTTGTAATGGAACTGACAGGCTTCACATTTCATCACTGAGTCAACCGCATCTTGGAGGGCTGTGGGCCAATGGAACCCTTGCCGAAATGCTTTCCCAACTAATGCCCTTGATCTAATGTGGGAGCCGCACATTCCTGTGTGATTCTCAGCCAGCAATTCCTTTCCATCCTCCCGGCAAACACACTTCAATTTCACACCGTTGGGCCTCCTTCTGCATAGAGTGTCATTGACAAACTGATACATACTGGCCCTCCGGGCTACTTTTTCATCTTCATCTTGGTTGCCAGGGAGATCTTCGGTTTGGAGGAAGTGGACAATGTGCCTTGCTCAAGTTGGATCCTGGGTCTTGGCAACGAGGACTAGCGGCACCTCCTCTGCTGCGGGAGCACCAACCTCATTCGCGGGGTCCATAGGCCTGGCTGGAGGGGGTGGTCTGGTAGGCTGTGAGGAGTTGTTTACAGGAGAGGCTTACTGTAGTCCAACTATCTCCTCTTCCGGGCCATTGTGGCTGGTGATACGGAGGGTTGAGAGGGATGGAGTACAAAATTTTTTGGTTCCAAAGGAAGCTTCTGCGCAGCACACTTTGACATGTTATCGGCTATGCTATTTTCCGCATGGTGTACGTGCTCTGTTTGCAACCCATCAAAGTACTCCTCCAATCTCCTTACTTCCTCGATGTATGCTTCCAGCAATGGGCTTTGGTAATCCTTGTTGACTTGTCTCACCACGAGCTATGAATCTCCTCGAATGATGAGCTTCTTAATTCCCAATTCTGCTGCAATCCTGAGCCCGGCAAGGAGCCCTTCGTACTCTATTGTATTGTTGGTAGATTCTTCCCAGGCAAAGTGCATCTGGATGACGTACTTCAAGTGCTCCCCGGAGGGGGCAACAAGAAGACGTCAGCTCCTGCACTTTGTAGGGAAAAAGCATAAATCAAAATACATGATCCATTCTTGGGGCGATTCCTTGCCGAGGATGGATGTTTCTATCACTTCCTCATCAAGGGTTGGCATCCATTCTATAATAAACTCTGCCAATGCCCTCCTATGAATAATTGAAGTGCTCTCAAACTTCAAACCAAAGCTGGATAACTCCAAACCCGATTCCACTATTCTGCCAGTTGCCTCAGGTTTTCGGAGTATCCTTTGCAATGGGAAACGAGTGACAACCGTGATCTCATGGGCTTGGAAGTAGTGGCGCAGTTTCCTTGAGGCAATAATGAGACCATAGATCAACTTTTGCACGCCAAAGTACCTCGATCTAGCCCCTTGTAATAAGGAGCTGACGAAACACACTAGGCACTCCACCACTTTCTTCCTTGCCACGTCATTGGGGTTGCTCTCGTTGTCGTGCTCATCGCTGTCCTGATTCTTTTCTGACTCTTCTATGATCTGGTCACGTTCGGCCTCATCCACCTCTCGCTGTGCTACCAAGGACGCACTGACCACCTGGTGCCGCCAATTATAGCAACAATGGTTCATGGGTTTGGGTGCAACCAAGGTAGACATAGATGATAGGTAGGCTTTCAATTCCTGTAAAGCTGCATCTACTTTCGGGATCCACTTCATAGGCCCCGCCTTCTTCAAAACCTTGAAGAATGGCAGGGCACACTCGGCAGACATGGAGATGAATATGCTTAGCACGACAACACCTCACATCCTTAATTGTCCCTAGCGCTTGGATCCGCTCAATGGCCATGATCTTGTCGGGGTTGGCTTCAATCGCCGGTGGGACATGAAGAACCCAAGTAGCTTGCTCGAGGGAACACCAAATACACACTTCTTCGAATTAAGCTTCAGATTCATCTTGCACAGATTGGCAAATATCTCTTGCAAATCCTGGATAAGGATGGCCTTATCCTTGGTTTTCACCATGATATCATCCATATAGGCTTCTATATTTTTGTGCAACTGTGGCTCAAAACCGATCTGGATTGCTCTTGCAAAAGTGGACCCGACACTCTTTAATCCGAACGGCATGCGCACAAAACAGTACGTACCACACAGAGTGATGAATCATGTCTTCTCTTCATCTTCCTTGGACATGAAGATCTGATGATATCCTGAGTATGCATCCAGAAAGGAGAGCAAATCACATCCCGAAGTAGAATCTACAATCTGGTCAATGCGCGGCAAGGGAAATGGGTCCTTCGGGCAAGCCTTGTCGAGGTCTGTGAAATCAATGCAAAGCCTCCACTTCCCATTAGCCTTCCGGACCACTATTGGATTTGCTAACCATGTAGGACGCAGTACTCCTCTGACCAAACCAGGTGCCTCCAATTTCTTGATCTCTTCGGCAATGAACTGCTGCCTCTCCAAGGCCTACTTCCGTATTTTCTGCTTGACGGGTCGCGCAAGTAGGCAGACAGCAAGGTGGTTCTCAATTACCTCCCTGGGAACACCGGGGATATTAGATGGTTGCCAAGCAAACACATCGATATTCGCCCGCAGGAAGGCAACAAGCGCGGTTTCCTATTTCTCATCGAGGATGGCACTGATACTGAATGTACCATCAACGCCAGCCAGCCCTGCCATGACCTTCTTCACTTGGGATGCAGTAACCTTGGACCTCTTGCTGTTGGAACACTCCGGCACATCATCAACGGGTGCCATGCACTAGGAGTGGGCACGCTTCCCGGACTCCTTGCCGGAGGTTCTACAATCCCTCTTCTTTCCTTTTCTTTCCATGGCGGGACCAGATGCTGCCGCCGACTCTGTTGCGACTGCATCCCGGTACATCTTGTCCACGCAGATAATTGCATCCTTCTCATCGGATGGGATAGTGAGGACTCCTAGTGGCCCAGGCATCTTCAAAGTGTTATAAGCATAGTGGGATGCCGCCATGAACTTGGCCAGGACTGGTCGTCTAAGAATCCCATTGTATGGCAGGGGGAGATCAAACACATCAAACACAATCCTCTCAGTTTGATAGTTCAGTTCTCCCCCAAATGTCACCGGCAACGTAATCTTCCACCTAGGATGACTCCTGCCGGGATTAACTCATTGAAATGTGCCGGTGACCCATAGATCTTCCTCTCCTATCTGAAGATTGCTGATAACTGTTGGGGAAATCAAATTCAACCCGGCCCCACCATCCACCAGCATCTTTGTGACCTTGAGGTTGCGAATTTGTGGGGAGACCAACAACGGCAAACACCCCACCGCAGTGGTGCGATCAGCGTCATCCTCTTCGTCAAAGATGATGGGTGTGCAGGACCATTTGAGCGGTTTCCGGGCCTTTGGCGCTGGTTCCACAACATTGACGTCTCGTTCCCATCACTTGAGTTGGCAATGAGAGGAGTGCAAAGATGCACCCCCATTAATGCATAGGGTGTTAGTGGCCTTCTGGAATTCCTGCTCACTAGTTTCCTCCTCATCCCCTCCATCACTGGCATCGTTATAGGTTTCCTTCTCTTGGCCCCTGGCGGGTTTTCCTTGGTTCTGAAAGGGTTTGCCAGGGTGATTTGCTTCACTGCCTCGGTACTTACCGCTAGATGCATTTTGACCTTTTTCCTTGTCACGCTTATCATACTCTGCCCTCTGTTTCTTGACAAGCTGCTCAACCTCATAACACTCCTGAAGGTCGTGGCCTTTGGTTCGATGGATCTTGCAGTACGACCCATCACCTTTTCCAACTTTTTCCGCGGTAGCGGGGCAGGCAGTGCACGTGGCATCTTCCTTGCCGGTGGCATCAGCCTTGGCCTTCTTGCCAGTACTAGGTGTGCCCGAACCTTCTACAGTTATCACTGCCTTATCTCTTGGCTTCTTACTGCGCTTCTTGCCCTTCCTCTGACTGGTTGATTCATCTTCATCCTCTGAATCAACTATAATGCAATCCTCCTCTCTAGGCAAATTCCTTCTTTCTTCCATCCAGGAATGTTTGTCCACCAGTGTATATAGTTCTTTGATAGTCTTGGGCAACCGCACGTTCATTTTGGAACGAATGCGGCGGTTGCGCACATTGGACTAGAAAGCTGCTATAACAGCTGCCGGATGGATATTTTTAATATTTCCATGAACCTTACTGAATCTCTACAAATACTTACGGAGGGTTTCTCCTTCCTGCTGGTGAAGAAGTTGTAGGTTGTTGGGCCTGTCGGGCTCGTGGTGGCCACCGGTGAAGGCATCGATGAACTCATGGCACAGATCTGCCCATGACTAAATGGAGTTCTCCGACAGGTGCATCAGCCAAGACCTCACATTGGACTTGAGGGCCAAAGGAAGTAGTTCGCGAACACCTTCTCATCTCTTCCCCCGGCAGCCTGAACGGCGATGGTGTAGATGCTCAGAAACTCTGCCGGGTTCAGCCTCCCGTCGTACTTCTCAGGTATCTCTGGCTTGAATGTGAGAACGGACGGCCAATGGACTTGCCGCAGCTCTCATGTAAAGGCAGGGCAGCCAACCTCGAAAGGTAGGGACCAGCCAACACCGAGCGCAGGCTCATCGATGTTGAGGCCATCGCACCCATCGGTTTGGCGGGGGTTGTTGTGGCGGCATTCGGTGACGACGCGCGCATGTCCCCGTTGCATGTCATTCGGGGTTCGACGTTAGCCTGGACGTGCTTGAGGGTCAGAAGAGGCCATCGAGACATCGTCGGGGTCTTGATTCTACTGCATCCTTGCCGACTCCCATGGTGGGGACTAAACCGTGGAGATGGCCCCCTTCGTACGGCCAGCAGCGCGGGCGATGGCTGTAGCTTGGGGAGGTTGCAGTAGGCAAGCTTGTCGTGAACCCCTAGCTTCGGCGAAATCGAGCAGGCTTTGGATCCTGGCAAGCCATTCATCCATCTGCTCGGCTGCTAGCGGGAACCTCAACAGTCGTTGTGCTCGCGCCATGGCCTCCTTGGTTGTGCTTGGCATGGATGTCGATGACATCGACTGCACCGTCACCTAGCTCCGGACATGCCAGTGTTGGCGACGCCGGCAGTGCCGCGCCCACGCTGCTGTGGGGTGACCACTTGGGCAGCGGGGTCGTGCGGCGGTGGTGCTCGAAGATCAGTGGCTCCGTTGAGCGCAGCGGCCTGGTTGGCTCATCCGGGAGGAGGCGCATGCACCATGGACGCTCCCGTGGTGGGGGTGACCGAAGAGCGATGGCTCGCTCCGGACCGAGTGCCGTTGTTACCGCTGTGCTCATCGGCGAGGGGAGGGTGTAACACCCACGATGCGGCTATATCTCCCACGTGTCGGAGCACGACTTAGAGGCATAACCGCATAGTAGGCATGTCGCAAGAGGGGTATTCTTTACACATCCCATGTACTGAATAAGAAAGGGATAAAGAGTTGGCTTACAATCACCACTTCACACAATACATAAATATAGCATTACATCATCCAGAATACAATCAAGGTCCGACTACGAAACCAAATAATGAAAGACAACCCCTAATGCAAAAGATGCTCGATCGCCCCAACTGGGCTCCACTACTGATCGAAAGGAAACGAAACAACACAACGAACACGATCTTCATCGAGCTCCTCCTTGAACTCGGTTGAATCACCTGCACGGTTATCATCGGCACCTGCAACTGGTTTTGGAAGTAATATGTGAGTCATGGGGACTCAGCAATCTCACACCCTCGCGATCAAGACTATTTAAGCTTATGGGTAGGAAAAGGGTAGTGAGGTGGAGCTGCATCAAGCACTAGCATATATGGTGGCTAACTTACGCAAATGAGAGCGAGAAGAGAAGCAAAGCACGGTCGTGAACTAGAAGTGATCAAGAAGTGATCCTGAAACTACTTACGTTTAAGCATAACACAAGAACCGTGTTCACTTCCCGGACCCGGCCGAGAAGAGACCATCACGGCTACACACGCGGTTAATGCATTTTAATTAAGTTAAGTGTCAAGTTCTCTACAACCGCACATTAACAAATTCCCATCTGCCCATAACCGCGGGTATGACTTTCGAAAGTTCAAAACCTTACAGGGGGGTCCCAACTTAGCCCATCACAAGCTCTCGCGGTCAACGAAGGATATTCCTTCTCCCAGGACGGCCCGATCAGACTCAGAATCCCAGTTACAAGACATTTCGACAATGGTAAAACAAGACTAGCAAAGCCGCCCGGATGTGCCGACAAATCCTGATAGGAGCTGCACATATCTCGTTCTCAGGGCACACCGGATGAGCCAGACGTTGGGTTGGCATAGACCCTGGTTGCCCAGGGGGCGCCGGACATTGCTCAGGTTGGACCAACACCTAGAGAAGCACTGGCCCGAGGGGTTAAAATAAAGATGACCCTTGAGTCTGCAGAACCCAAGGGGAGGTGATAGGTTGTTAGTGCAAATGTAAAACCAAGGTTGGGCCTTGCTGGAGGAGTTTTATTCAAGGCGAACTATCAAGGGGTTCCCATTATAACCCAACCGCGTAAGGAACACAAAATCAAGGAACATAACACCGGTATGAAGGAAACTAGGGCGGCAAGAGTGGAACAAAACACAAGGCATAAGGCCGAGCCTTCCACCCTTTGCCAAGTATATAGGTGCATTAAAGTAAACAAGATATAATAATGATATCCCAACAATAAACATGTTCCAACAAGGAACAAACTCCAATCTTCACCTGCAACTAGCAACGCTATAAGAGGGGCTGAGCAAAGCGGTAACATAGCCAAACAACGATTTGCTAGGACAAGGTTGGTTAGAGGCTTGACATGGCAATATGGGAGGAACGATAAAGCATGTGGTAGGTGTCGCGGCATAGCAATAGAGCGAGCAACTAGCAAGCAAAGATAGAAGTGATTTCGAGGGTATGGTCATCTTGCCTACAAAGTTCTCCGAGTTGACGAAAGCTTGATCCTCATAAGCGTACTCAAATGGTTCCTCGAACACGAACTCGTCTCCCGGCTCTACCCAAGGAAAGCACACAAGCAAAGGAACAACAATCAATCACGATGCAATGCGCAAGCAACATGATGGAAAACATGGCATGATATGCGGGATGTGATACGCAATGCATATGCGTGCTCTAGAAGGAAAATATTGAACCATGCATCAACTTGGCAAACCAAGTGGACCGCTGGAAAAATGAGTTGATTTCGGTCGAAATCGATATAAAGATCACCGGAATCAGATGCAGGGTTTACAAATGGCAAGCAAATAAGAATGGCACAATTCTGTGATTTAACAACACGATGTAATCCAAAATGCAACAAGAAACTAAGCTACTGCACTCTAACATAGCAACAAAGAACATGGCAGTGATCTACTCAAGATGCTTGACAAAAGATGAACATTGAGCTACGGCTAATTCACACAATAGCAGGTTCAAACAAGCATGGCAAAGGTGCAACAGATAACAACATCACAGACTTAGTGAAAATAACAACATGCCAGGAATTAACATCAGGAAGCAATGTTTAGAGCAAGATAACAATATGCTACAGGATCAGATCATTGCAATACAAGGCATGGCATGAATCTACTCAAAGCATATGACAAAACTCCCTTACTGAACATAAGACAAAAAGGATCATAAGTTATGATGGCACACAAGTAAACATAGCAAGTTTCCTTAACAGATTCAGACTTAGCAGAAAACTAGACATGGCAAAAACAGAGTTACGAAGGCATGTTTGCGAGATCGATGCACTCAACACAAGGCATTGCATGACCAGTTAAGCATAGTACCAGCAAGAAGACATGTTCAAGAAGCTAAAAATGGCAAGAACAATCTCATAGCATGCATGGATCAACTACAACATCCTTGGCAAAATTGATTAACACGTAAACAATCTGCCAGGAACATTTTATAGCAAAAGAAGAGTAATATTGAGTCATTATATGGCACTCCATAAATGCAAACAAGAGCATGGATGGATATGGCATAACAATATCTCAAAATCATCCTTACTAAACATAGTCAAAAGAAGCATGGATCACTCTGTAGCAACATGAATACGTGGCATAAAAATAACATCAGAGCAAAGACTTGGTGAAATTCTGAGTCTATGAAATCAGCAATATCACGAGAGCTAATTTGTATGCTTGTGCTAGTCACCACATCGATCACAAAAAATACATGGCATACACCCCTATAAAGATGGCATGGCATAGCCCAAAACACATGTAGAGTTCATGCTCATATGCAGCACACAATAAACATGGCAAAAATGACAAATGCTCAAGATCTGATAAGGATCAGCACCTAACATTTAATAGCACTCTTGCATTAACGATTTGGGCTTCAAGATGGACTCAAACAAACATGGCACAATGGAACAAAATGAAGAGGACATCATGATGAACATTTTGATATCTCAAGCAGCGAGCACAAAGTTATGACATGATGAAGGCAGCCACAAAATATTGCAGAACTGGGGACTTAGAGAAATTTATACCCTCCGAAACTAGACGGGGCCGTTCCGGGATGAGGAGATCAGGGGTCTGGGAGGCTTGTTTGGTTCGAGGGGCGGTTGGATCTCATCCAACCCGGCCCAGATCTAGCCGGACTCGAACTCCGGTGAGGCGGGCCTTCTCCGGCGAGATGAGGTGGCGGCCGCGGCGGCGAGCCGAGGCGAGGAGGCGACGCGCGAGATCCGGCAGGCGGCGCACAGCGGGCGGTGGGGCACGGCGGCCAACACCGCC
>NC_057800.1:295831244-295871671 GCF_018294505.1 Triticum aestivum
CGAGGCGCGCGAGGCGGCGGGGTGAAGCGAGCCGGGCGTTGGCGGCTTGGGCCCGTGCGGGCCCGCGATGGGCTCCGCGAACCGGCGGCACGGGGACAGCGGCGGAGCCATGTGGCGGCGCAAGATTGGGTGTGGGACGAGGCGGACATGTCCTGTTAGTGGGGATTTTTGTCCGGCGGCGCGATGGGAAGAAGTCTAGGGTTCATCCGCGAATTTTTGGGGGAAGACACATATATATATAGGTAGAGGGAGCTAGGAGAGTCCAAATGAGGTGCAGTTTTTGGCCATGCAATCGTGACTGAACGACTGAGCGGATGGAGGGGTTTTGGATGGCTTATTGGGCCTCTTTGAAGGGGTGTTGGGCTGCAACACACACGAGGCCTTTACGGTTCCCCGGTTAACCGTTGGAGTATCAAACGAACTCCAAATGGCACGAAACTTGACAGGCGGTCTACCGGTGGTAAACCAAGGCCGGTTGGAAAATCTCGGTCCATTCTGAGAAATTTTAGCACCCGCTCACGAAAAGAGGCAAAAGGGGGCGCCGGAGGACATAGGAGTGCCGGATTGCAAAACGGACAACGGGGAAAAAGCTCGGATGCATGAGACGAACATGTATGCAAATGAGATGCACATGATGACATGATATGAAATGCATGACACGCAAACAAATGACAAGGCAACAACAGCGAATAACTGGAAGACACCTGGCGCAACAGTCTTGGGGCGTTACAGAGGGGGAGAGGATGGAGTGACCCCCTCACCCGCACCTTGTAGAGTCTGACTGTCGAGACGTTGTTGATGTTGTTCTCCTCCGGTGGCTCCGGCCCCTGTGTCGGTCGCAGAGGAGGTGGTAATGGCGCCACCTGCTCCAACCACACCCCCAGCAGCGTCTACGTCCTCGTGTGCGTCTGTATCCCTCGCGGCATTAGAGGACGTGGGCGGTGGAGCTTTCGAGGTGGATGGATGAGCCATGGTGCCCGATTTCTTCTTGGGTGCCATGGTCGATGGTGCCGTCAAGGATGAAGATGATGCGCTATGTACACTTACAAGTTCGCGCAAGCACTCCCCCTACCTGGCGTGCCAAAGATGTCGTGGGATATCCGTGGCCACCTATGGGACCAGGTGGCCCCTTGCTGGTTCGGCAGGGGGACGGCGCGTTGCACAAGAGCAGACCAACGTACGGCAGCGCGACAGAGAGCACACGCGATTTACCCAGGTTTGAGCCGCCGCGCGGCGTAAGACCCTACTCCTGCTTTAGTGGATTGATGGAGGAATGAATGCGTTGGTGCATACTACACTTGCCCGGAAAGGTTTCCCGCAGGGCCGCAGCGACTACGCGTGTATGGTGGCTTGGGTGTATCAACTTTTCAACCTTCTAACCCTTAATATGAGTACCATGGGCCTCCTTTTATAGATTAAGGGGTCACCACAGTGTCAAAGTAGTCATTATCCACTGATATGATAGAGAACAGTGCTATCATACCTAACTCTGCGGGCTAAATGGGTGCATTAAATGTGCCGCTGAGTGTCACATCACTGGTCGCCCGGCGAGGCCTGCCGGGCTATCTTGCGAGCTCCGCACCTGTTCTCTTGACACGTCGCAGGAAGGGTGTCATCTGTAGGCTTCTTCTGTAGGAAATGGCTGCCATGTGGTGAACGACTACCACTTAACCATCTTGTGGCTTGACACCGCACTGATAGATGACGTGGGTAGTGCTTGAGTGGTCGGTGGGGTGGTTCTGCCCCCACAAGCCCCGGCACACCTTGCCGGGGAGACTCGGTTGCTTGCTTCTGGTGGTGGCCTCGCCCCTTGTCGGGCTCGCCTGCCCGGCAAGGGAGGCCCTTCTCTTGACGATATCTTGCTCCTTAGGCTCCATCTTGGTCCCTCTAAGCTGCATGTTGGTTCTTCAAATCTCCTGGTCCTTCAATCTCTGACTTAACGGGTGCTTCAATCTTTTTCTTGTGCCTTGCATACTTGGTCAACAGACCCAGGGATTGTTGCAGCGACACACCCGTTGACGACATGCCAGAGTGTTCCAACAGAAAGAGATCCAAGGTTGATGCACCCCAAGTGAAGAAGGTCGCGGCAGGGTTGGATGGCTTTGATGGTACTTTCACCATCTGTGCCACCCTTGATGAAAAATAGGAAGGCGCGCTTGTTGCCTTCCAATGGGTGAATACCGATGTGTTTGCCTAGCAACCATCTGATATCCCCGGTGTTCCTAGGGAGGTAACCGAGCACCACCTTGCTGTCTGCCTACACGCTAGACCTGTCAAGCAGAATGTCCGGAAGAAGGCCTTGGAGAGGCAGGAGTTCATTGCCGAGGAAATCAAGAAATTGGAGGCAACTGGTTTGGTAAGAGGAGTCCGGAAGGCTAATGGGAAATGGAGGCTTTGCATTGACTTCACAGACCTATCGGGACCCCGATTCTAACTCACACCGATCTAGCATATAACACCTCATATCACTTTGCGGCCTCACGCACGGTATTCCCACGGGTGTCGCCTTACGATGGCCCGGGACCGTTTGCGCCTTTTGGCTCACGTATATGATAGTGTCGCTAGCATCCATATGACAGAGAACCCGGGCCGACATGACTAGTCGTGAACCCAAGTGGCACTAACTTACGGGGACATGCATACATGAATCAACATCGAGCATGTCGGTCAGCAGCGTGCGAATCCGGGCTATAGCACTGGGATAACAGGACTCCGGATGTCACCGCGTGACATTTCCCCGAAGGGACAGGCACAGGAATGAAGTGAATCACATGCCGGCCAGTCTAAGTGTGCCGGAGCAGTACTGCTGGGCTACCAGGACTCCTGTAAACCGGGTTGTAGCGGACTACCATGGCTTGGTGGAAGCACTAGACTACATTTCCCCATAAGAGAGGCTACCAAGGATAGACAACTAGGTTGTTAGATCCCCCACATAGCAATACACGTTACACATACGCATAACATGCAAGTATGTGTTGTACAACATGGCATCACAACATAACGCAAACTCATACAGAAAAAGGCTCAGAAGAGCCACATAGCATTAAATACAAACAGGGGTCACATGACCCATCATTCAGAGCATACAAGCAACGGAAACATTACATGTCTGAGTACAGATAACTACAAAAGAAAAAGGGTGAGAAGCCTGACTATCTACAAGTCCCTCCCAAGGGTACAAGATCGTAGCTGAGGAAACAAGCTACTCGTCGAAGTCCAAGCGGTACTACTAGTGAGACAGATGTCTCACCTGCAAAACATAAATAAAGCAAACGTGAGTACAAGGTACTCAGCAAGACTTACATAAGATCCTATCATACATGCATTATCAAGAAGGTAGTGTGGGGTTTAGTTGCAGCAAGCCAGCTTTGACTCAGTGGCTATCCTGTTCTACGACTACGTGAAACTTCTTTGAGGTGAGGCATCGCACCCAAGTACACTAATCACCACATCAATACACTACTATGGATTCATTCCCATCTCCTTACGAGAAGGCCATCCATAGCACTCACACTCGTCTTGAGCATTTTAGAGTATCCATTTCAAGTTGTCTATGTATCACGTAAGCATCCAAGAAGTCCATAACCGAGGACACGGCTATTCGAATAGATCATGATAACCCTGCAGGGGTGTACTTCTTCACACATGCTCTCACCTCTTATCACCATGTACACGTCGTGTACCTCGGCAACCTTCAAGCGGAAGCCTGGCGAGGGTGTCGGCCACACTGACCAACCACACAAGTCTCTCATCCAGGTTTATCGCCTATTCGGGTTCCATCCACATGGAGATCCGGTCGGGGTGTCGCTCACGGCCCCAAACGATGTGAGCAGGGTTCCCAAGCCCACCATCTGGGTGCCACTTGGTACACCGTGCCACTGTGCCTAGTCTGTCCCAAGCCCACTTGGCCGGGTGCCACTTGGTAGACTACCTACAAACACCAGAAACTAATTGCAACTCCTAGACAGAGATCAAGTTGGCTAATAAGTCGAGAGGGGCACTTAAGCATTCCAATGTGTGGTAGTAGCTAGTCATTGGACAACATACACGGAACTCAGTGCTTAAGGACGGTTCTAGTGAGACAACCCACCATGTACTCCTACATGGCCTCTCACCGCTACCTTTAACAAATCGTGTTCACACGCTTAACTCTCAGCACCAGAACATATCGTAACACTCCAATTCATTTCTGATTAATCAGACCTGACATACTCTAAGCAATAGCAGGCAATGCATGGTAGGAACACAACATGGCTCAATCAACTCCTACACATGCTAGTGGGTTTTAACTATTTACTGTGGCAAAGACAGGTCATGCAGAGGAATGGGGTCAACTACCGTAGCATAAAGTAGCAGTTGAATCATTGTTGTCCTAATGCAATAAATGAGACCAGGAGCGAGAGAGTAGGATCATATCGGAATGAACAAGGGGGTTTGCTTGCCTGGTAGATCAACAGGGGGGCATTGCTCCACTGACAGGTACTCTGGATCGGTCTCCGGAGCAGGACCTATCAAGAAGGAATGGTGTCGACAAATCAAAGGACAATCATATGCAACAATATGATGCATGAACATGGCGTGTAGATGTGATGTTCTTTGAGCTAATGCAGCTAGCATTCATTTGGATGAAGTCCATTTGAACCAAGAATTCAAATGCAACTCCAAGTTAAGTCTTCATGAATGCCATTAATATGTTTTCACCTATACATCAAGTATAAGTTTGTTTATCATGCATTAAAATGGTACAAATGGATAAATTGCATTTTTCTAATAATTTTTCATATATAAATTATTTCAATCTAAGCTACGGTTGAATTTCTATGAATTTTTGAAGTTTATATCATTTTCTAGAATTTCCTGATTTATTTTAAAACCAGAAAATGAATAACTGCGTTAGCACTACGTCAGCATGACGTAAGCGAGTCAACGGAGCTGACCAGGTCAAACCTGACGTGTGGGGTCCACACATCAGTGTCACAGTTAGTTAATAGGGTTAGTTAGTTATTAAAATAATCCTAAACTAAAATTAAGAGGGCCGGGCCCCACATGTCATTGACCCATAGGGGTCAAAGCTGGGTCAACAGGGGGGTTGGACCCGGTCAATCCTGCCGGCGTTAAGCCACCGGCGAGGCAGAACGCGGCAGAGGTCTCGGGATCGTCGCTCCGGCAACCATTTGGGCGGCGGAGACCACCCACGTGAAGCCCAGGCTAGCGCGCTTCCCGGGGAGGCGACGGGAGGACGCGGGGTGGCTGGAGCTCGCCGAAGCGGAGCTCGGGCGGCGGCTGGAGCACGGCTATGGCAGGAGCGGGCTGCGGGGCACGGGGAGGCCACCCGAGGGGCTCTGTGGCACCCTCGTGGCACCAGGAGCACGACTGGGTGCTCGAGGGCTGCTGGCTCGGGCTCTGGCCACGGTGGCTCCATGATCGGTGGCGAGGAGCTACGACCGTGGTGGAGAAAAGGAGCTACGGTGCGAGAATGGAGGAACGGGAAGAGGGGAACGGAGCAGAAGCTCACTGCGGACTCGACGGGCTTGACGGCGATCTCGGGGACGCACTGGAGACGGCGGGGCGGCGAAGACGATCTCCGGTGGCCGGGGATGAAGACGACGTCGATGGAGGCGCTCTAGGGCCTCCCGAGGCGCGTGGCTTGACGAAGAGATGGCCGGCGACATGGCGGAGCTTGCAGACACGGAGAGAGGGCGAGGGGGAGGCGGTGGCTGCGGTGAGAGAGAGCGAGGGAGAGGAGAGGAAGGGAGGAGTGGCGGGGCGGGGCGGTCAGAGCGATCCAGACGGCTCTCGCGGGTCTGTCCGCGGCGCCACGCAAGCTAGCAGACAGGAGGTGGCACGACGCGTGGGTGCGCACGGCGAGCACATGCCCCTGACCTCCTGGCGAGAGGTAGGGGGTGAAAGGCGCGGCCAGCTGGCTGGGCCGGCCTGTTGGGCCAGTGGGCTGCCAGGCTGCAGGTAAGCACAGGTAAGTAATTCCCTTTTGTTTTTCTTTTCTAGTTTCTGACATTTGTTCTGTTTAATAAAAAAATACTAAACCATTTTATTTTCTTATGCAAATTTTTGTCAGGGCTAGTGGTATTATTCCAGAGCTCCTCAACTACTAGCAAAATTTTTGGACAATATTTTATATATATATATATAACAATATATATCCAAAGCAAATAATTACTGCATTAATTTCAAATGCCTAAAATAAATACTTATGACCTCCTAAAAATGTTGGTTTGATTTTTATCTCTGTCCAAAATTTTTCAGAGAGCAACATGAACATTTTCTTGGACCTTTTTGGAGCAATTTTTAACTGGGTCATTTCCACAAATGATTCTGAGGGTTTCGCAAATCCTCATTTCAAAATTAAAAGGAATTTAAACATGATGCACAATGACTAGCTAGTCTAGGTCATACCAGAACTAGGGATGTGACAACCCGCCCCCACTCGGAAGAATCTCGTCCCGAGATTCAGGAGTCGGCGGAAACAAAGCGGGGTACTCAAGTTGAAGACGATCTTCATGCTCCCAAGTAGCTTCTCTCTCGGAATGATGAGACCACTGAACCTTGAGAAACTTGATGTTATGATGTCGAGTGACACACTCTGCTTGATCCAGAATGCGGACGGGGTACTCTCAATAAGTGAGGTTATCTTGGAGATCAAGCGTTTCGTGGTCCACTCCTCGGATGGGATCCGAGAAGAAACGCCTGAGTTGAGAGACATGGAATACATCATGTACTCGAGAAAGATGTGGGGGTAGTTCCAACTGGTAGGCAACCTCTCCTCGTTTAGCGAGAATGCGAAAAGGAAGAATGTAACGAGGAGCCAACTTGCCCTTGATACCGAAACGATGGGTACCCTTCAAAGGAGTAACCCGAAGGTAAGCCTTGTCGCCAATTTCATAAGACACTTCCTTATGGCAGCGGTCATACTGGCTCTTTTGACTAGATTGGGCTGTTTTCAAATTCTCACGAATGACGCGAACTTGTTCTTCTGCCTCCTGGATCATATCCGGTCCAAAGAATTGTCTTTCACCGGTTTCTGACCAGTTCAAAGGTGTTCGACATCTTTGTCCATACAGAACCTCAAATGGAGCTTTCTTGAGGCTGGATTGGTAGCTGTTGTCATAAGCAAACTCGGCGAAGGGAAGACACTTCTCCCAATCCATACCGAATGAGATAACACAAGCTCTAAGCATGTCTTCGAGAATTTGGTTGACCCTTTCCACCTGACCACTTGATTGAGGGTGGAAAGCAGTACTGAAGGAAAGATGGGTGCCCATGGCAGTTTGGAAACTCTCCCAAAAATGAGAAGTGAAAAGACTACCACGGTCTGAATTGATCTCTAGTGGGACACCATGAAGTGAAACTATTCGAGAAATATATAATTCAGTGAGCTGACTAGCAGTGATACTCTCTCGAACAGGTAGGACGTGAGACACTTTGGTAATACGATCAATGACTACGAAGATAGCGTTATTCCCTCTCTTGGTCCTGGGAAAGCCGGTGATGAAGTCCATACCAACTTTATCCCATTTCCGCTCAGGAATAGCTAAAGGCTGAAGGGTGCCAGCAGGCCTTTGATGCTCTGCCTTAACGCGATGACAAACGTCGTAGTTAGCAATGAACTGAGCAATTTCTCTCTTCATCCTAGTCCACCAGAACCTCTGGCGTAGGTCCTGATACATCTTAGTACTACCGGGATGAATCGTGAGAGGAGATTCATGAGCCTCCTTAAGAATCAGTTGTCGCGGATGTTGATTCTTGGGAACCACCAAGCGATTCTCAAAGAAAACCACACCTCGATCATCCATAGAGAAACATCCACCAACTCCCTTCTTAATGTTTCTCTTGATGCAGATAACACCCCTATCAAACTTTTGGTCAGAAATGATCTGATCCTCAAGGGTAGGTTTCTCCACCAAGGTAGAAAGGAATCCGTGAGGAGCAATGTGAAGATTAAGCTTATAGAATTCCTCATGGAGAAGTGGTTGGCCCTGCTGCAATATAAGATTGTTGCAATAGGACTTACGACTTAGCGCATCAGCCATGACATTCCCGTTGCCTGGGGTGTAGGTAATCCCTAAGTCGTAATCTAAGGTCAACTCCGACCAACATCTTTGCCTAAGGTTCAAATATGGTTGGCTGAAGATATACTTGAGACTCTGGTGGTCGGTGTAAATCTCGCATCGTTTACCGAGAAGGTAATGCTGCCATGTCTTAAGTCCATAGACTACGGCTGCAAGCTCTAGATCATGTGTAGGATAATGCTCCTCATGTGGATGCAACTGTCGAGATGCATAGGCAATCACATGGCGATCTTGCATAAGAATGCAACCTAGTCCCTGTCGTGAGGCGTCGCAGTAGATAACAAAGTCTTTAGTGAAATCTGGTGGCACAAGTATGGGAGCAGAAGTCAGGCATCTTTTCAGTTCCTGAAAACTGTACTCACATTGTGGGGACCACTCAAACTTTTTATCTTTCTTTAGAAGTTCCGTGAGAGGTTTGGCCACTTTGGAGAAGTTCTCAATGAAGCGGCGACAATAATTGGCTAGACCAAGGAAACTCCTAACTTGTTTAATTGTTTCAGGTGGAGTCCAATCAAGAATGGCTTGAACTCTCTCGGGATTGACAGCACTGCCCTTACCAGATATCATGTGGCCTAGATAGGTCACTTCTAGCAACCAAAATTCACACTTGGAGAACTTGGCATAAAGGTGGTGCTCTCTGATTTTCTCTAACACAAGTCTAAGGTGTTCAGCGTGCTCTTCCTCGTTCTTCGAGTAAATAAGAATATCATCAAGGTAAACCACGACGAACTTATCTAAGTACTCCATGAAGATCGAGTTCATCAAGCGGGAGAATGTAGCTGGAGCATTGGTTAGACCAAAGGACATGACGGTGTACTCATACTGGCCATAACGAGTGACAAAAGCCGTCTTAGGAATGTCCCCATTTCTGATCTTGATGTGGTGGTAGCCTAACCTCAAATCCATCTTGGAAAAGACTGAGGATCCAGCGAGCTGATCATACAGATCATTGATCCTGGGAGCGGATACTTGTTCTTTATCGTGACAAAATTAATGGGACAATAATCTACAACCATCCGGTCCGTACCATCCTTCTTCTTGACGAAGAGGGCGGGGCAAGCCCAGGGAGAAGAACTAGGACGGATGAAACCCTTTTGCAAGGATTCATCGAGTTGTTTCTTAAGCTCGGCTAGCTCTAAGGGTGCCATCTTGTAAGGTCTCCTAGAAATTGGGGCGGTTCATGGGATAAGTTCTATGACAAACTCTACATCTCTGTCTGTCGGTGGGAACAACACCTATGGGATCACAAGAATCCCTACTATGGTTGCAGGGCGCGGGGTCGTGAGAAGAGCGGATCAAACAGTTAGCACACGGTTCATTTATCCAGGTTCAGGCCGCGAGGATGCGTAAAACCCTACTCCTGCTTTGGTGGATTGTATATCTGTGTTCTTGAGCTAGCTATGGGGCGTGAGGAGCTCCAAAAAGCCGAATCCTCTTCCTGGTCGCCTCGGGCCTCCTTTTATAGGAAAGGGGTTGCCACAGTGGCACACAGGAGGTGGAAAGGGTACAGTGATGTGAGGTTATCCCTCGCATTACATGACAAGGCACATTTAATGTGTCTTGCCCAGGTGTCCTTGCTTTATCGGAGACGGGGGAGAGCCCTGTCTCGTCCGTCGCTGCTCCCTCTCGTGTCGACACGCACCCTGGCCAGCGGCGCCCATGGTGCCATGTAGGCAGGCAGGCAGCTGAGGTGGCGCAGTTGTGGGTCTCCACAAAGATGCGCATGCCGCCACATAGGTGCCTGCCCAGCTGGTTGGGTCGGCAGTTGCATGCGAACGGTGGTGCAGGTTTGACTGGCATGGGCCTGATGGTGGCCCTACGGGTGTTCTTGGCAAGGGCCTTGCCGGGGCCCCGGCAGGGGTCTTGCCATGGCGCCTGCTGTCATCCCCGTCAAGGCTCTTGCCGGGGGCCTTGTGGTCGTCCTTGGCTGGGATCCCGCCAAGGATCATTATCTTCTAAAGGGTGTATCTGATCTTGAATGTCTTCACAAAGATCTTCATGCCACCACGGGGATGTCTCCTGAATCCTTGCCCCATGGGGGCAGTGGACTCAAGGGTGACTCACTCCGTAGGTGTGGGGCGAGCTGCCACGGCAAGGGTCTTGCCGGGTTTGCTAAAACCACCTCCCGGCAAGGATCTTGCCGGGGGGGTCCACTTCGTCCCCTTTGCTCTTTGTGCTCTTGGTCTTGGCGTCGTTCTGCTTCTCCTGAGCTCCGGCCTTACATTGGCTAACCTCCCTTGCCTTGCTCAGTGTGCTGGTGCCCGTGGCTCAGACTGCCCGCGCACAGTTATAGGGGGTACAAAAAGTGTACCTCTCTTTTTGTACACCGACAGGAGCCCCGGGCCCGGGCCACACGTAAGCGCAATCGTGTCGTTGGGCTAGGCCCAAAAACGGTGTGCGGGCAGGCGGGGCGGTTTTTACCGCGGTAAGTTTCTTCGCGCGCTGTGCTTCCCACGCTTCCCGCGCGTGGCGCGGCGTGGGGAGGCGTGTGTGACGTGTGTGGCATGTGTGGGGCTGAGCTCTGCATGCATGCGTCATGTTGTAGTAAAGGGGGCGGTTCGCGCCCTCCCCATAAATGGAGGGAGGCGTGGAGGCGCGGCCCATTTACTGAACGGGGCCGAGGCGTGGTCTTCAAGGCGTCCACTCCCTATGATCACGGGGTGGGGAGAGGTCGCCTCACCCGTCGCCTTGGTCCTTCACGCCTGCCACGTGGCTCTCATGCGCTTGGGGTGGCGAATGGTGGAGGCGGGAAACCGGGCCGCCGCAGGCTGGGGCGGCGGGTCGGTCCCAGTTCACTGCGCCTTCTGCATCTTGATTGGCTGAGCGGGGCGGCCGAGCCCCCACCCCGTTCCTTTATAAAGAGCGGGAGGGGGGATGGCGTCCCGCATTCCTTCATCTCCTCCTTCCTTCAGCTTCTACTTCCCTCTTCCATCTGCCATGGAGAGAGGGAATCCTGGTCCTTCAACGGTGGCGGAGAGGGTCACCGCTCGACAATGCGTCCCTCCTTCTCCTGCACCCGCAGTGGCAGAGCCAGCCACGAGGGGAAGGCGGAGGGGGCGAGGCCGTGGGCGAGGCCGAGGCGCTCGGGGAAGAGGAGGACGGGGCGGCGCGCCGGCCTCGCCTCCGTCAGCAGTTCCTCCCCCCATGGAGGGCCGCGTTGGGGATGACCCTTGCGAGTTCTTCATCAGGCTGTGCCGGCCACCTCGCCGTCGGCTTCGTCTCCCGACTCCATTCGCGCGGGAGATGGAGCTGGATCCGTCGGAGTCGTTGTGGCTGCACATGAGAGGTTGCGGGATCAGTGGCACGCGGGCCCGCGTCGACTTCCCTGCCCCTCACATGATGTATCTCCGTCGGGGATGGAAGACGTTTGCCCATATCCACCGCTTGACAGAGGGGCTTACTCTCCTTTTTAAGCTGATGGAGGGTGGCCTTCTCTCCGTCAAGGTCTTCGGGTGCTTTGGGACCCGTGCAAGGTGCTGCGTGGAGAGCTCTTCTGATAGTGAAGACTCCTCTTTGGGCGGGAGTGACGAGGAGGACAGCGGCAGCGACGACGAGGGTAGTAGGCGGCAGGATGACGGGTCCGATTAGGTGTCGGGTGCCGCTTCGTGCGGCACCGGCGACCCCAGCATCCGCGTCGCCGGCTCCCTGAACTTCTCGGAGTCGTCTCCTTGGGCGGCTGGTGTTGGGAGGCTGCGGAAGAGGAAGAGGGCGGGCGGCAAGGCCGTCAAGTCGGAGTACGCGGCCACCGACGCCTTCGACGCATGCTGACGTCCTGCTGCCTCGTCTTCGAGCTCTGCTTCCGGCGCCGCCATCACCATCCAGCCTTTGGACGGCCACCAAGATGTTCTCTTGATGTCTTCTGTCACCCGTAGCTTGCCTAGGCGCTCCTTTTGTCTCTTTCGCCTCCTTGACCTGCCTCCTGAGGAGAGGGACAAGAAAGGGATTACAGGCACCTTATCTCTTTTTAGTTTGTAAGCCTTCGGGCCTTTGTTGAATTTAAAACTTGTAATCCCATCATTCATGTTTTTCATTCCCTATGGACTGTACCTGAGTGGAATGTTTTTAATGAAAAAGGTATGCTTGCCGGGTCATTTGTTTGCAGGTGGAACCCACGACAAGGAGTAAATCCTTGATATCTTCAAGATAAACATTTCCTTGCCCGGCAACAGGCCTTGCCATCTCCCCACTTCGCTCGACCTTCCTCACGCCTTTGGCGGAGGCAGGGATGAGGCGGGTTCTGGCTCCTTGTTTCATCCTTTCGCTGCCGCGACTACGACCAAACTTGGCCCCAGGAACGAGCCCTAGGGCCTAGAGTTATGGGAGCACGGTAGCTTAGGGGAAAACGAGGTTTCACATACCTCAGTCCATAATGGAATGCATGATAAGGGATGAAGAACTTATCTGAAGATGTAGCCCCCGGCAACCCTGGTTCGCAGTGGGTGAATTTTGCTCTTGTAGCCCCCGGCAATGCTGGCTTTCCGGGGGCTAGATGCTGGTCTGCTCATCTTCTTTTCCTCCCCAAGTGGTTAGGCACGGATATCTGTGTGTCCGATGAACCAAAGAAGACAAAAGAAAGAGAAAGAGATGCACACTCGACCTCTAAGCTAGGGGTTAGTCGCCGCTAAGCACTATCAACCCTAACCAAGGACGAGACTCGACCTAGCATGCATGCTATAACTTAGGGCGCCAGCGCTTCATTTATTTATGCTCAGGGTCTGTGCCTGGCTTTGTACAAAGGGTTACATGCATCATCGGCAATCCTTGTACAAAAGGTGGCTTGCCGGGGGGGCCGGCAAGCCGGGCCTCACGGGTAAAACTTGCGAAGATGCTCAATGTTCCAGGAGTTACTCACCGGAATGGCATCTTCGGTCTCCAGGCGGACTGCGCCGGGCCTGGTGACTCGTATTACCCGATAAGGGCCTTCCGACTTTGGCGTCAACTTGTTGGAATTCTTGGATGATTGAACGTGCCGAAGGACAAGGTCGCCTTCCTCTAGGCTTCGGGCATGAACCTTGCGGCTATGGTAGCGGCGCAAGGCTTGCTGGTAGCGTGCTGCTCTCACAGCCGCCCTAAGACGATCTTCCTCAAGGAGCATTGCGTCATCTTGCCACAGTTGCTCTTGCTCAAGCTCATCATAAGAGAACACTCGAGGTGACCCATATATGAGTTCACTGGGGAGAACTACTTCTGCCCCGTATACTAGGGCAAAGGGTGTCTGGCCGGTGGCTTGATTTGGCGTCGTCCTGATCGACCAAAGAACCGTCGGCAACTCATCAATCCAGTGCCTTCCACTCTTGTGCAGCCTGTCAAAGGTCTTGGTCCTTAAGCCTCGCAGTACTTTAGCGTTTGCCCTCTCAGCTTGACCATTGCTTCGTTGGTGAGCAACGGAAGCGAAACAGACTTTGCTGCCGAGGTCTTGGATATATTGCATGAAGGTGCGGCTTGTGAACTGTGTGCCGTTGTCGGTGATGACCTTGTTGGGTACACCAAAACGGCATAGTAGTCCCTTGAAGAACTTGAAGGCTGACTAAGCTGTGACCTTCCTCACTGCCTCCACCTCTGGCCACTTTGTGAACTTGTCGATTGCAACGTACAAGTACTCAAAGTCCCCGACAGCGCGGGGGGAAGGGCCCAGTATGTCGAGCCCCCAGACCGAGAAGGGCCAGGAGAGATGAATGGTTTGAACGGCTTGAGCTGGCTGATGAAGCTTCTTTGAATGGAACTGACATGCTTCACACCTGGTGACTAGTGTCGTTGCATCCTGGAGGGCGGTGGGTCAGAAGAAACCTTGCCGAAATGTCTTGCCGGCAAGGGCCCTTGACACGATGTGGGATCCACATATGCCTCCGTGTATCTCTGCCAACAGCTCCAGTCCTTCCTCCCGAGGGATACACTTCAATTTCACACCATTCGGCCTCTTTCTGTACAGGACGTCATCAACGAACTGGTACATGGTAGAGCGGCGGGCTACTTTTTCCGCTTCTTCCTGCTCTTCAGGAAGTTCCCCTGTTTGGAGGAATAGGACGGTATGCTGTGCCCACGCTGGAGCCTGGGGCTCGACTGCGAGGACTAAAGGAATTTCCTCCGCTATGGGAGCGGCTGTCTCGACGGCAAGAGCTTGACGCTCCGCCGGAGCTCGCCGTCTCGTGGCGGGTTCAGTGTCCCCAGCAACATCCTTGCCGGCGGCTCCGGGGAGCTCGGCAGGAAAGTACTTGTCGAGTCCTGATTTCCTCCTCTTGTTTTGCACTGTTGATGGATCAACGGATGGTTGAGTTAGCTGGAGCACAAAGGTACCTGGTTCCACAGGTAGCTTGAGGGCAGCGCGTTTTGACAGGTAATCGGCGATATCGTTCTCCGCTCGAGGAACGTATTCAGCCTGTATACCGCCGAAACACTCTTCCAGCTTTCTCACTTCATCGACGTAGGCCTTGATCTGAAGTTACATGATCATCATCATTAGCTTCCTCACTAGTTGGTGTAGTAATCACAGGAACAGATTTCTGTGATGAACTACTTTCCAATAAGGGAGCAGGTACAGTTACCTCATCAAGTTCTACTTTCCTCCCACTCACTTCTTTTGAGAGAAACTCCTTCTCTAGAAAGGATCCATTCTCAGCAACAAATATCTTGCCTTCGGATCTGTGATAGAAGGTGTACCCAACATTTTCTTTTGGGTATCCTATGAAGACGCACTTCTCCGATTTGGGTTTGAGCTTATCAGGTTGAAACTTTTTCACATAAGCATTACAACCTCAAACTTTAAGAAATGAGAGCTTAGGTTTCTTGCCAAACCATGTTCATACGGTGTCGTCTCAACGGATTTAGTGGTTCCCTATTTAATGTGAATGTAGCTGCCTCTAATGCATAACCCCAAAACTATAGCGGTAAATCAGTAAGAGACGTCATAGATCGCACCATATCTAATAAAGCACGGTTATGACGTTCGGACACACCATTACACTGTGGTGTTACAGGTGGTGTGAGTAGTGAAACTATTTCACATTGTTTTAACTGAAGGCCAAACTCGTAACTGAAATATTTTACTTCTGCGATCATATCATAGAAACTTTTATTTTGTTACGATAATTCTCCACTTCACTCTGAAATTCTTTGAACTTTTCAAATGTTTCAGACTTGTGTTTCATCAAGTAGATATACTCATATCTGCTCAAATCATCTGTGAAGATCAGAAAATAATGATACCTGACGCGAGCTTCAATATTCATCGGACCACATACATCAGTATGCATGATTTCCAACAAATCTGTTGCTTGCCGCATTGTTCCGGAGAACGGAGTCTTAGTCATCTTGCCCACGAGGCATGGTTCGCAAGCATCAACTGATTCATAATCAAGTGATTCCAAAAGTCCATCAACATGGAGTTTCTTCATGCGCTTTCCACCGATATGACCTAAATGGCAGTGCCACAAACAAGTTGCACTATCATTATTAACTTTGCATCTTTTGGTTTCAATACTTTGAATATGTGTACCACTACGATCGAGATCCAACGAACCATTTTCATTGGGTGTGTAACCATACATGTAAACAGAATACCAATTTATTCTCTTACTTAAATGAATAACCGTATAACCTTTATTTAGGTTCAACACTAATCCCGAAAGTATAGGGAGTGTGTGATGATGATCATATCAATCTTGGAACCACTTCCAACACACATCGTCACTTCACCCTTAACTAGTCTCTGTTCATTCTGCAACTCCCGTTTCGAGTTACTACTCTTAGCAACTGAACCAGTATCAAATACCGGGGGGTTGCTACGAACACTAGTAAAATACACATCAATAATCCATATATCAAATATACATTTGTTCACTTTGCCATCCTTCTTATCCGCCAAATACTTGGGGCAGTTCTGCCTCCAGTGACCAGTTCCTTTGCAGTAGAAGCACTTAGTCTCAGGCTTAGGACCAAACTAGGGCTTCTTCACTTGAGCAGCAACTTGCTTGCCGTTCTTCTTGAAGTTCCCTTCTTCCCTTTGCCCTTTTCTTGAAACTAGTGGTCTTGTCTACCATCAGCACTTGATATTTTTCTTGATTTCTACCTTCATTGATTTCAACACTACGAAGAGCTTGGGAATCATTTCTGTTATTCCTTGCATATCATAGTTCATCACGAAGTTCTACTAACTTGGTGATGGTGACTAGAGAATTCTGTCAATCACTATCTTATCTGAAAGATTAACTCCCACTTGATTCAAGCGATTGTAGTACCCAGACAATCTGAGCACATGCTCACTGCTTGAGCTATTCTCCTCCATCTTTTAGCTATAGAACTTGTTGGAGACTTCATATCTCTCAACTCGGGTATTTGCTTGAAATATTAACTTCAACTCCTGGAACATCTCATATGGTCCATGACGTTCAAAACGTCTTTGAAGTCCCGATTCTAAGCCGTTTAAGCATGGTGCACTAAACTATCAAGTAGTCATCATATTGAGCTAGCCAAACATTCATAACGTCTGCATCTGCTCCTGCAATAGGTCTGTCATCTAGCGGTGCATTAAGGACATAATTCTTCTGTGTGGCAATGAGGATAATCCTCAGATCATGGATCCAATCCGCATCATTGCTACTAACATCTTTCAACTTAGTTTTCTCTAGGAACATATCAAAAATAAAACAGGGGAGCTAAACGCGAGCTATTGATCTACAACATTGATATGCTAATACTACCAGGACTAAGTTCATGATAAATTAAAGTTCAATTAATCATATTACTTAAGAACTCCCACTTAGATAGACATCCCTTTAATCCTCTAAGTGATCACGTGATCCAAATCAACTAAACCATGTCCGATCATCAGGTGAGATGGAGTAGTTTCAATGGTGAACATCACTATGTTGATCATATCTACTATATGATTCACGCTCGACCTTTCAGTCTCCGTGTTCCGAGGCCATATCTGTTATATGCTAGGCTCGTCAAGTTTAACCTGAGTATTCCGCGTGTGCAACTGTTTTGCACCCGTTGTATTTGAACGTAGAGCCTATCACACCCGATCATCACGTGGTGTCTCAGCACGAAGAACTTTCGCAACGGTGCATACTTAGGGAGAACACTTATACTTTGATAATTTAGTGAGGGATCATCTTATAATGCTACCGTCAATCAAGGCAAGATAAGATGCATAAAAGATAAACATCACATGCAATCAATATAAGTGATATGATATGGCCATCATCATCTTGTACTTGTGATCTCCATCTCCGAAGTACCGTCATGATCACCATCGTCACCGGCGCGACACCTTGATCTCCATCGTAGCATCGTTGTCGTCTCGCCAATCTTATGCTTCCACGACTACCACTATCGCTTAGTGATAAAGTAAAGCATTACAGCGCGATTGCATTGCATACAATAAAGCGACAACCATATGGCTCCTCCCAGTTGCCCATAACTTGGTTACAATAAAATTTAGCATCATGTCTTGACCATATCACATCAAAACATGCCCTGCAAAAACAAGTTAGACGTCCTCTACTTTGTTGTTGCAAATTTTACGTGGCTGCTTCGAGCTTAGCAAGAACCGTTCTTACCTACGCATCAAAACCACAATGATAGTTTGTCAAGTTGGTGCTGTTTTAACCTTCGCAAGGACTGGGCGTAGCCACACTTGGTTCAACTAAAGTTAGAGAAAATGACACCCGCCAGCAACCTGTGTGCAAAGCACGTCGGTAGAACCAGTCTCGCGTAAGCGTACGCGTAATGTCAGTCCGGGCCGCTTCATCCAACAATACCGCCGAACCAAAGTATGACATGATGGTAAGAAGTATGACTTATATCGCCCACAACTCACTTGTGTTCTACTCGTGCATAACATCAACGCATAAAACCTAGGCTCAGAGCCACTGTTGGGGAACGTAGTAATTTCAAAAATTTCCTACGCACACGCAAGATCATGGTGATGCATAGCAATGAGAGGGGAGAGTGTTGTCCACATACCCTCGTAGACCGAAAGCGGAAGCGTTAGCACAATGCGGTTGATGTAGTCGTACATCTTCACGATCCGACCGATCAAGTACCGAATGCAAGGCACCTCCGAGTTCAGCACACGTTCAGCCCGATGACGTCCCTCTAACTCCGATACAGCCGAGTGTTGAGGGAGAGTTTCATCAGCACGACGGCGTGGTGACGATGTTGATGTTCTACCAACGTGGGGCTTCTCCTAAGCACCGCTACAGTATTATCGAGGTGGACTATGGTGGAGGGGGGCACCGCACACGGCTAAGAGATCAAGAGACCAATTGTTGTGTCTTTGGGGTGCCCCCTGCCCCCGTATATAAAGGAGTGGAGGTGGGGGAGGGCCGGCCCTCTCTATGGCGCGCCCTAGGGGAGTCCTACTCCCACCGGGAGTAGGATTCCCCCTTTCCTAGTAGAACTAGGAGCCCTTCCAAGTAGTAGGAGTAGGAGGGAAGGAAAGGGAAGGGAAAAGGAGAAGGAAGGAAGGGGGCGCCTCCCCTCCCTAGTCCAATTCGGACCAGCCCATGGGGAGGGGTGCGGCCACCCTTTGAGGCCTTTCTCTCCTTTCCTGTATGGACCATTAAGGCCAAATATGAATTCTCGTAACTCCCCGGTACTCCTGAAAATACCCGAATCACTCAGAACATTTAAGTGTCATCAAACTTTAAGTGTGCGGACCCTAAAGGTTTGAGAACTATGTAGACATGACCGAGACACGTCTCCGGTCAATAACCAATAGCGGAACCTGGATGCTCATATTGGCTCCTACATATTCTACGAAGTTCTTTATCGGTCAAACCGCATAACAACATACGTTGTTCTCTTTGTCATCGGTATGTTACTTGCCCGAGATTCGATCGTCGGTATCTCAATACCTAGTTCAATCTCGTTACCGGCAAGACTCTTTACTCGTTCCGTAATACATCATCCCGCAACTAACTCATTAGTTGCAGTGCTTGCAGGGCTTATAGTGATGTGCATTACCGAGTGGGCCCAGAGATACCTCTCCGACAATCAGAGTGACAAATCCTAATCTCAAAATACGCCAACCCAACAAGTAGCTTCGGAGACACCTATAGAGCACCTTTATAATCACCCAGTTACGTTGTGACGTTTGGTAGCACACAAAGTGTTCCTCCGGTAAATGGGAGTTGCATAATCTCATAGTCATAGGAACATGTATAAGTCATGAAGAAAGCAATAGCAATAAAATAAACGATCAAGTGCCATGCTAACGGAATGGGGCAAGTCAATCACATCATTCTCCTAATGATGTGATCCCGTTAATCAAATGACAACTCATGTCTATGGTTAGGAAACATAACCATCTTTGATCAATGAGCTAGTAAAGTAGAGGCATACTAGTGACACTCTGTTTGTCTATGTATTCACACATGTATTATGTTTCCGGTTAATACAATTCTAGCATGAATAATAAACATTTATCATGGTATAAGGAAATAAATAATAACTTTATTGTTGCCTCTAGGGCATATTTCCTTCACTTGGAGTTGTTCAACATTGCGACCAAGTGTGCAAGATCCAAGGAGGGGCGCCTCTCCCTCCACGAGCTCTCGGCTGCGGACCCATAGGAGAAGAAAGCCAAGGCCAAGGACGTGAAGCGCAAGGGAGCAGCCATGCTCGCAGCGGAACCGGACACCAAGCACGGCAGAGACTAGCCCGAGTCATCCAAGGGCAGTCGACTGTTCTGTGCCTTCCATAACCTGCATACCCACAACACCAGCGACTGTCAAGAGCTCAGAGCCATTAGAGAAGGACGCTTCGGTCGACGCCCCGAGCACAGTGACCGGGGCTATGACCGAGGAGGAGGACGTGGTGGAGGACGCTGGGACGATCGTGGCCCGCACCAGGAGTGGCATGACCGGCCTCGTGAGGACCGCTAGCAGGATCAGCCTCGCGAGGGCGCCTGGAGGGACCAGCCTCGTGAGGACCGTCCTCAAGGCAACGCTGGCCTTCCTCCACTACCGCCACCACACAGAAGGAATGACGACCACTACCAAGACGAGGGGGCTGGGGGCTTCCAGGAGCCGCGCGCTATCGCCAGAATCTTGGGCGGAGCTCAAGCCCCAGCCTCGCAGCATGTCTTCAAACAGTTTTCTCATGAAGTGAATGCAGTCCTCCCCATGCTCGAGGCCACATGCCGGGTCAGATGGTCCAGGTGCCCCATCACGTTCAGTTCGGCAGATTAGCTCAAGTGCATAGCTACTGCAGGCGTCCTCCCAATGCTTTGTTCACCAGTCATCAGCAAAGTGCAAGTTACCAAGACTCTCATCGACGGTGGCTGAGGGCTCAATGTCCTGTTCGTCGACACGTTCGATAGCCTCCAAGTGCCATATGACCATCTTCAGCCTACCAAGCCCTTATCAGGAGTAACCGACGGCTCTACTACCCTGATCGGGCAGGTCCGCCTCCCCGGTACCTTCGGAAAACGCAACAACTACCGCACCGAACTCATCGACTTCGACGCCGCCTACATCCGCCTGCCATACAACGCCATCCTCGGGTATCCAGCCCTGGCCAAGTTCATGGCGGTGACCCATCATGGCTAGAACGTCCTCAAGATGCCGGGAAGCGGCAGAATCATCACGGTCCCGTGCGAGGAAAGAGATGCAGTGTGCTCCCTCGAGCGTGCCTTCCAAGCTGCCGCAATCGATGACCCCAATAGCCAGGGCGAGCACCCTCCTGAGCCTACCCCCAAGAAGAAGAAGCAGTCGCGCCACGCAGGGCCTCAGGAAGGCGGCGCCTCGTCAGGATCGGCGCCCGCACTTGAGGCGCCTCCCTCCATCGCATAGAAAGCGCGCCCAGCACACCTCTAGGGCAGGGCTCGGGGGCTCTCTTCTGTAGGGCCTCAAACTTTGCCAACATCACGAGGGAGACACTTGGGCACCACTCGGAGGTGTGCTTCGCGGCACATTTCCCTCAGGAGAGCACCGCGCAAGGAGTGCCCACCGATCAGGAGTTCATCACCAAGACCACTCAGGAACTGCAAGATGCAAGGACCATGCATGGCGGCCGCCGCTCACGAGGCGCAACTCACCATCCAGGTAAGGATGTCGGGCTGCACGTTTGCATCAACGTCCCAGGGCTCAACCGGGACGCCACTCAGGAGATTTTCTGGCCTTCACGCATGGGATGTTGCGAGGGCCCGCCTCGCAGCTACATTTGCATGCCTTTTGGTCTGCCGAGCATGGCGGCCGCCTATCAACGCAACCTACGGAGCATCCCGGCGGCTCAGGAGGCCATGCACCACGCTGTGTTGACGGAGATGAAGACGGTCCTCAAGGAACCCCCTGGACCCCCAGAGCCTCCCGAGGTTCAGCGCCCCGGTGGCTCATGAGGAGCAGCCCCTTCGCCGCATACCTTCAGCTGCACCAACTCTCCTTCATCAACAGAACCAGGTGACATTTTCCAAGTTCGTTCAGCTAGGAGCGCCCCTAGGGCTGCATCATTGCCAGGACGTGTGGGTCCGTTCCTATGGCATGTATCTTTCCTTTTTATGTCTTTACCGTACCTCGTTGGGGGCACCCCTCGAGCTGCATCATCCCCAAGCCGGTCGGGCTAACCCAGTGGCACGCGTCTTCCCTGCATTTACCTGAGCTAGGTTGCCTTTCATGCTTAATCTATCAATGACTATCACCTACTTGATTGTCGCCCACTATGGGAGCCGCGCACTGGCCGTCTTTCTTCAGGACCCTTCGCGCTGTCTAACCATCTCGCAAGACAAAGACAGCGGACAAGAACCAAGACCAGGCGCAACACGCCTTGAGGTAGGGCCTCGTGAGTCCCGTGATGGCTCATGAGTGCCCAGATACACCTCGTCTAGCCCTACCGTGCGAGCCACGTGTCAGGGCGGGGTTGTACATGCCCCGGGGGCTCTCCTTAGTAGGGAGTCCCCTCTCACGTACCAGAAGCGAACTAGCAATCACCACGGTGACTGGTGCCCTTCCGCGCGCTAACTTGAAGGGACTTCCTAAGGGCCACAACAGGCGGTGCCGCGGACCCTCCTTCTTCTCTCATGCGATTCGCTTGCGCGTTAAAAGGAGGGCTCCTGAGCATCATGCCTCAGGAGCTCTTACTAGCTCTCTAGCCCTCACCCCTAGCCTTGACCATAGCACGCGACCTGGCATACCAGCGGCGGCTGAGCTCGCTCGAGGGCCGGGACCTAAGAACGCAGAGCACCAAGAAGAACATGGAGGGGAGGGGAGGCCCGCACGGGCTGACCAAGCTACACTATGGTGGCCGACTTACGAGTTCGGCACGACTAGAGGAGCCGACCTCGGACAGCCAAGATAAGTTCTCGCTCTGGATCCACCGGTCGCTACGGCACAAGACCCTCGCTCACTCCCTTCGCTGCCCTGCTGCGGCAACATTTTCTTCCTTTCCCATCCTAAGACAGTTGCTTGCGCACTATAGGGGACCTCTTGAGCATCGCGCCTCAGGAGCTCTTATTGGACCTCGGGCCTCTCACCTCCTAGCCTTGACCACGGCACACGACCTGGCATACCAGCGACGGCTGCAGCTTGCCTGGGGACCGAGACCTGTCAGTGTAGAGCAGCAAGCTACCGCGGGGTTGGAAAGGGGAGGCTAAGCCTCGGTAGGATATGCACACACAAATCTTCATAACAAGGGCCATGTAGACAAAAGGCATTACAGACGCTTTACACACCCCCACGGGGTTCATTTCTTGATTCCTCGTAGGGAACAAAAGGGAAGGGATTCCTAGGAGTTCTATCTACATGCACCCAATGTCGCCGACGCCATCATCAACAGTGAGCCACGCGAGGCCGGCGCCAACCCCATCCAGATCAGCGGGGACGGCGGCTAGACGCCGCAGCCCTACTCCGGGCTCGGCGGGAGATCGGTGGTACGTAGCTATTGTCGCTCGTCTCCGGAGTCTGCAAGAGCTTAGGAGAGTCGCTGGACCACCAGGAGTCACCCCTGTCACTGGAGGAGCTATAGGCGAGGCCTGCGGCAGGCTCAGCACTCGCCGCAGCGCCATCCTGGCGACCTCCTTCAGGGTAGCACTCCAGGCGGCGGCCTTTCTCATCGAAGACCTTGAAGAACGGCACGGAGGCACCGTCATACTCGAAGAGGATCGCGAGGGCGCCATCCTCACGGCAGACTCGGGCAATCTCGCCCCAACCTCGGGTCATGAAGATCTTCCCGGAGGCAATGGCTCTGATCTCTGCTCTAGTGGCTGGGCGTCGCAGTCGGTGTGTTGAAGCCAAAGCTCGCGAAGGCCCCTCAGCGGCATCTCCACGGCGAAGAAGTGCGGGAGGCGAATCCAGGTGCCTAGGGGCATCACCGCCCACAGCACGAACTCGCGCGGGGGGTCCGTCGTGTGGACCCCTGGGCCAACGGCATGTGCCACCACAGCACGGTGGCCACGGCTCTGGCGCGGGTAGCGCTGCTCATCGCTCCCCCCACCGGAATCGTCGGCATGATCATACAAGGGTAGCAGGTACCCAGGTGGCAGCCTTTCGTACCAAGGACACGACACCACCGGCCTCACGACCATCTCACGGCGATGAGACATCCTCTTCTTCGGCGGGAGTAGCTCGGGCTCCGTGAGGGGAGCTTTTCCCTTCTCGGCGGACGAGAACCTTCGGATCGGCACCATGTCCGCACAAGCAAGGAGTGGAGCTGTGAAGGAGAATAAGCGGGATAGGAAGAGGAAGAAATGGGTGACGGGGGCTCCGCCCCCTCCCATTTATACCAGGAGAAGGCCAACCAGCACCCCCACGATCACAGGTAATGATGGGTTTCCTTGCATGTCCCAGTGTCAGGACTCCGATTCTAAGTCACACTGATCTAGCCTATAACACCTCATATCACTTTCCGGCCTCACGTACGGTAGTCCCACGGGTGTCGCCTTACCATTCGCCCGGGACCGTTTGCGCCTTTTGGGTCACGTATATGATAGTGTCGCTAGCATCCATATGACAGAGAACTCGGGCTGACATGACTAGTCGTGAACCCAAAGGGATAGACAGAGGACTAGTCGTGAACCCAAAGGGACAGACAAAGGACTAGTCGTGAACCCAGAGTGGCACTAACTTACGAGGGCAAGCATACATGAATCAACATCGGACATGTCGGTCAACAACGTATGAATCCGGGTTGTAGCAACTGGGCTAACAGGACTCTGGAAACCAGGGCTGTAGCAGGCTAACAGGACTCCAGATGTCTCTGCGTGACATTTCGCCGAAGGGACAGACAAAGGAGCGAAGTGAATCACATGCCAGCCAGTCAAGTGTTCCGGAGAAGTAGTGCTGGGCTAGCAGGACTCCGGTGAACCGGGCTGTAGCGGACTACTATGGCTCATGGAAGCACAAGACTACATTTCCTCATAAGAGAGGCTACCAAGGATAAACAACTAGATTGTCGGATCCCACACATACCAAGCATTTCAAACATACACAAAATATGCTCGATATGTGTAAATACAACATGGCATCACAACAAAACTCTACAACTCAAAGTACTTTATTCAGAAGGCTTCAGAGAGCCTTACATAATATGTTTATACAGGTAGGGGTCACACGACCCGGCACTCAAGTCATACAAACATACAAGCACATGCGGAAGCAAACTTGTCTGAGTACAGACAACTAGAAAGAAAGAAGGCTTGACGAAGCCTGTCTATCTACAAGGCCCTCCATGGCTCGGGATCACGACCTAGGTGGCAAGTCACTCATCAACATCAAGATCTACATAAAACTCGTCGGAGGGGGCGGTGTTCTCTTCTACAGCAATAGTAAGCAAACATGAGTACAAAGGTACTCAGCAAGTCTTACAATAGAGGGAATGAGCGCACACGAGTTATACATGCAACATTCTCAAGAAGGATACTGGGGTTATTGCAACAAGCTAGCTTTGACTCTTGGCTAAGCTATCCTACTAGACAGCAACTTGTAAATGTTTTGTGCACACGAGTCCACTACTCACCACAATAATAAACTACCGTGGATCCTCCTCCGTCATCCTACGGATGGGCCATCCACGGCACTCACACTTGTCTTGATGCTTTTTGGAGTATCCATTTACTTGTCTATGAACTGTATAGGCAACCAAGTAGTCCTTTACCGCGGACGCGGCTATTCGAATAGATGATGTTAACCCTGCAGGGTTGTAATTCTTCATACACGCTCTCTGTACTTATCGTCGTTTACATGACATGTACTCGGCAACCTTCAAGCGGAAGCCCAACGAGGGTGTCAGCCACGGGCTACCTAAACACTCAAGTCTCTAGTCCAGGTCTATCACCTATCCAGGTTCCATCCACAGGGAGTCCGGCTGAGGTTTCCACATACGGCCCCGAACGATGTGTACAGGGTTCCAAGACACCAAACGGGTGTCTGGCATGCCCCGCCATGGTGTATATACCGCATCATAGCCCACCCCTAGGGTCAGCGCTACGCACGACTGCCAACACATATTCTATAAACACCAGAAACTAGTTGCAACTCCCGGACAGAGAACTAGGGTGGTTAAGAAGCCGAGAGAGTGCATTGGTTTCAGGCCCAATGCATGGTAGTAGATGGTTCTTAAATCACACATACATATCTCGGTGCTTAAGGATGGTTCCAATGAAACAACCCACCATGTACTCCTACATGGCCTCTCATCGATGCCTTTACCAAACCGTGTTCAACAAATCACTCACATTACTGACATATTCATTTCACTCTAGCCCATCACCCAGATGAACCAGACCTGACACAACTCTAAGCATAGCAGGCATAGCAAGGTAGGAACACACAGACATGGCTCAATCAACTCCTACACATGCTAGTGGGTTTCATCTAGTTACTATGGCAATGACAGGTCATGCAGAGGAAAAGGTTCAACTACCACATCACACAACAGTTTGAAATGTTGTTGTCTTAAATGCAGTAAATGAGAGAAGGAGCGAGAACATGGGATTGTATCATTATGATCAATGGTGCTGCTTGCCTGATGGAGTAGTAGTAGGGTACTGCCCTTCAGTCGGATATTCGAATGTATCCTCGGAGGCAGAACCTACCACGAAGAACACAACGGAATGCGATCATCACATGGCAATATGCAACAATATGATGCATGCTATAACATGGCAATATGGTTGAGTTTTGGCTTATGCAATCTAAAACAGGTGGGTATGAGTCCATTTGAATCAAAGATTCAAATATAAGCTCATGACATGAGGTCATATTAGTGCATTATCTTGTTTCACTTAAACAACAAGGCTAAAATGTTCTTACATGCATGAAACCATTACAGGTGGAAAGATTGGATTTTTCTGATCATTTTTCATATATAACTCTTTGCATTTGGAGTTACAGATTAATTTCTATGAAATTTTGAAGTTTAGAACATTTTCTGGAATTCCTGTATAAGAATAAATCCAGTAATTGAATTACTGCTTCAGCATTGCGTCAGAGACGTCAGTAGGTCAAAGGCGCCAGCCCAGGTCAAACCTGGCGGCTGGGACCCACATGTCAGTGTAACAACTAACTAATAGAGTTAGTTAGTGTTACGTTAGCACTAATCTAGGTTAATTAGGGCCTGGGCCCACATGGCAGTGAGTCAACCCATTAACTAAATTAATTAGCGTTAACTAATCTAACACTAAACTAAACAAAGGGCATGGCCCACACGCCAGTGACACTGGGGCGGACAAACAGGGCCCACCTGAGGTCAAACTGGGTCGGTGGGGTCAAACTTGCCAGCGTTTAGCCGCCGGCGAGGCCAGACGCGGTGGGGCGGTGCGGGTTTTCTCCTCCGACGACCAAAAAGGCGGCGGAGACCATCTACGGGTAGCTACGAGTGAGCCACGTCGAGTGGTGGCAGTGGGTGGAGCTGGGCTGGCCGAAAACGACGCTGACGACGAGCGTGGCAGCGGCCGAAGCACGGACGAGCTTGAACTCATTGCTAGGAGGCACGGCGAGGAGCGTGGAGGGTGCTACCGGCTCCTGTGGGTGCGGTGAAGACGATGGCATGCTCGGTTTTGAGCCAATGTGGCTGTGGCCACGACGGCGACGTGCGGTGGTGACGGCGGGTGCGGCCGAGCTTGGCGCGGTCGCTGCAGTGCTCGAGAAGGAAAACGGAGAGGATGGGGAGGTGGCTGAGCTCACGGCGGTCACGGCGAAGCACACGGAGAGGTCGGGGACGAGCTGGTGCGGCGGTGACGGCGAAGGGGATCTCTGGCGGCGTTCGGTGAAGGCGAGGTTCAAGAAGACGGCGTGGGGCATGCGAGCGCTTGGGGCTCGGCTAGCTTGGCGTAGCGGACAACGGCGAAGCTCAGGGACACGAAGGGGCGCCGCGAGGAAAATGGTGGCTGCAAAAACTACGGCGGCGCGGGCACGACAGCGTCGGCCATGGCGAGGAGAGGGCGAGAGAGAGGAGTAGCGGAGTGAGTGAGGTAACTGCGGGGTCGAGGCGGTGATGTGGAGCTCGCCCAGGTGTCTAGGCGGTTGAAACGACAAGCAGGTGGCGCGGTGGCGAGCTCCCGCGCGCCGGCGTCACCTCATGCCTGCCTGCCTGGCGGGAGGAAGCAGCTGGCTGGCACGGGCCAGCACAGTGCTGGGCCGCCAGGTGGGCCGGCCAGGTAAGTGGCGTCTGGCCTTTCTACCTCTCTCTTTTATTTAACTCTGTGTTGTTTTATTTCTGCAGGTTTGTGGCATTTCTAAAAATAGCTAGGCACTTCCAAAAATCACCAAACTTCACATGGCCACATGAGCATTTAAAATATTTATTAGCATCTAAATGCCCAAACTCAAATAGCTAAAGATTTAATCTAGTGACCTTAGGATGACCTAGAAATTTGTGCATCATTTTTGTCAGAGGTTTAGAACCAAGGCAAAGATGATGAACATTTTAGAAGAGCATTTCTGGTTCATTGAAAATATTTTTAGTAAACCCTAGTTGTTATCAGGGGGGTGTTGGGGGTTCTGTCATCCCCGTTTCCAACTTTCTAATAATTTAAACATGATGCAAGCACTCTAATGCATGAACTAGCTAGGGTGTGACTACTCACCCCCACTGAAAAGAATCTCGTCCCGATATTTAGGGTCCGTCGGGAAAAAGGTGGGGTACTCATGTCAAAGACGATCCTTCCTTTCCCAAGTGGCTTCTTTCTCAGAATGGTGTGACCATTGAACCTTGAGAAACTTGATTTTATGGCGTCGAGTGGTACGCTCGGCTTGATCTAGGATACGAATGGGATAGCGAGGCCTGCCGGGCTATCTTGCCAGCTCCGCACCTGTTCTCTTGACACGTCGCAGGACAGGTGTCATCTATAGGCTTCTTCTGTAGGAAATGGCTGCCATGTGGTGAACGGTGCCACTTAACCATCTTGTGGCTTGACACCACACTGATAGACGACGCGCGTCGTGCTTGGGTGGTTGGTGGGGTGGTTTGCCCCCGCCAGCCATGTCAAACATTGTCGGCGAGCCTCGGTTGCCTGCTTCTAGTGGTGGCCTCGCCCCTTGCTAGGCTCGCCTACCCGGCAAGGGAGGCCCTTCTCTTGCCGATATCTTGCTCCTCAGGCTTGATCTTGGTCCCTTTGAGCTACATGTTGGTTCTTCAAATGTCCTGGTCCTTCAATCTCTGACTTTAACTGGTGCTTCAATCTTGTTCTTGTGCATGTGCACAGTTGGTCAACAGACCCAGGGTTTGTTGCACCGACAGAAGACCCCAGGCCCGCCCCGAACGCGGTACTGAGCATCATCGGGGGAGGGCCTAATAAGTGCACAGGCAAGGTTGCAGAAGGGGTTGGCCCCTTATGTTTTTCGTTGCTGCTTCATCAGCCTTGATTCCGGGCCAATTTGTGGTTTCCCCATGTGTTGTGCGCGGCATCGTGGAAGAACTTGGATCATGGCCCACGGATTCTCCTCGCACCAACATCACGGGACGGAAACTTCTACCCCTCTCACCCCTCGTTTCGCATGCACCTCGCCACTTGTCCCGCATGCATTGGCCGTGGTAAGTAGTGGATGCGGAGGGCACCGGGAGGAGTGGCATGGTTAAAAATCAAACGTCGGTAGTTGGAGTAGAGGGTCGGGCCTGATTCCCAAAGCTGCTGAGGGTGCAGAAGGGGCCGTATTGGACGAGCGGGGCGGACATCTATACCATGAGAGGCCAGCCCCCTGCCTCGTCCCCTCTATATAAAGAGGCAAAGGCAGTACCCCTCTACACATGCCTCACCTTCTTCAATTCTTCTTAGCCATGGTGAGAGGGCGAGGGCGCAGTAGTGTCTTGACAGCGGCGACGAGGGCTTCTACTCGGCACTGTATCCCTCCTCCTCCGGAACCTGATGTCGCGGAGCCCACTGCGGGAGGAGGTACGAGGGGGCGTGGCCGAGGCTGACGTGGTGCTCGAGGTGGAGGATGAGGGAGCTCCTTGGATGTGCCCCCACCGGCGGCTCTTCCTCCGATGGAAGGCCACGTCGCGGATCAACCTCGAGAGTTCATCATCATGCTGTATAAGCCCGTGTGTGGTCACCTTCATGTTCCAACTTTCTTTGCCCGGGAGAAGGAGCTTGAGCAACCGCTCGCTCTGAGGCTACACATGAGGGGCTGCGGGAATGGAAGCATGTGGGTTGACATCGATTTCCCCACCCCTCATGTAATGTATCTTCGTGGTGGCTAGAAGACCTTCACTCATGGTCACATGCTCTCCATCAAGATCTTCGGGCGCTCGGGAGGCCGCTTAGGGTGCTGTGTGGAGAGCTTGACTGACGACGAAAGCTCCTCCTCGAGCGAAAGCGACGAGGAGTACAGTGACAGCGATGACGACGACACCGGGTGGAGGAGCGACTCAGACTCTGGCTGATCGTCGCCCGCACCATCTTCATCAGGCAGTAGCACCACTGTATTTGCGCCTCTTCCCCGACAATGTGATTTGCCGGGGAGTTAGATGCAGAGGTGTGGATGGTGCTGCCAGGCTCCTCCAGCAGTCTTCCAGCTGGACCCTGGTAGGCTTCCTCTTGGGCTGCAGCTCTGTTAGCCCTGCCGAGTCCTGCTGTCCCTGGAGACAGTGGTTGATGGTGCTGCCTTCCGCCATGCTCTCCATCGAGGTGTTTCCTCGTGCTTCCGTTCCTTTCGGGCTACCTCTCCTGTAGCATGACGGGAATGGACAGGACTTCAGCTCTGGCGCTCCTTTTTCCTCCCCGCCTAGTAGGAGAGGGACTGGAAAGGGCATTACGGAGCACTTATCTTTTTTCAATCTTAAACTTTTAGGCAATTGCCTAATATTAATTCAAATAATGTAATCCCTTTCATCCATGTTTGTGTTCTATAATGCTTACTTGTATCTGCATGTCAATGAAAGAGATAAACCTTGCCGGGAGCCCGTGCATGTATACGTCCATACAGAGGTGGAGTGCCTCTTTACTGTAATTAAATGAGTTTTCTCTGACAGTATATCGTGCCGGCACCCTTTTCGTCTGCCGAAGAACCATGTCTGCTGGGGAACAGATTGAGGTTCCAGCCCCCGCCCACTCCCTTTTTACCAAGGGCCACTGCGACCATCCAGACCGAAGCAGCGTTCGAGCCAATAATGGGAGCACCCTGGTTCCAAGAGAACGGCGAGGTAAACTTATCTCCTTGGCTTGTCGGGGATCGATGTGCTGTGCAATCTTCTCGTCCCTTATCAGAGTCAAATTCATGACAACAACCTGAAACTCCATGTACATGAGAATGAATGCAGGATGCAATCCTATCTATATGCATTTGCAAATGCTCATGAGATGCTTATGCAGTGATCTGGGTGAGCTCGTGCATGCATGCGATCTCGATCGGGGCCCCCACAATGCTTCTTTATTTTATCTTGCACGGGGTAATCACCCCGGCTTTGTACAAGGGGTTACATGCAACTGAGGCAAGGCCTGTACAAAAGGTTGCCCGACAGCCTCACACCTTACAGGTAGTACTTACGAAGATGCTCAATATTCCATGAGTTTTCCAACTATGTGCCATCCCCGGTCTCCACACGCACAGCGCCAGGTTTGATGACTCGTACCACCCGGTAAGGGCCTTCCCACTTTGGTGAAAGCTTGTTTGTACCCTTGGCGGACTGAACGCGCCTATGGACAAGGTCACCTTCCTCAAAACACTGGGAATGAACCCTGTGGCTATGATAGCGACGCAGGGCTTGCTGGTAGCATGCAACAGCATAGCAGCCCGGAGACCGTTCTCCTCAAGTAGCATAGCGTCGTCACGTTGGTGCTGAACTTGCGCTATTTCATCGTAGGCAAGCACTCGAGGGGACCTGTAAATTAGTTTTGTGGGGATAACTACTTCTGCCCCGTAGACCAGGGAGAAGGGAGTCTTCCCGGTAGCTTGGTTAGGTTTCGTTCTGAGGGACCAGATAACTACTGGCAGCTCCTCAATCTACCTCCTGCCGTGCTTCTACAGCGTATCGAAAGTTCTTGTCTTCAGTCCATGAAGCGCTTCAGTGCTCGACCTCTCAGCTTTTCCATTGCTCCGGGAGTGTGCCAAGGGTGTGAACGTATTGCATGAAGGCATGGCTGGTGAACTAGTTACCGTTGTTAGTGATGATCCTTGCTGGAACTCTGAAACGACACACCAATTCTTTCAAGAACTTGATAGCTGACTGAGCAGTCACCTTTCTTATGTTAGTCACTTTTGGCCAATTTGTAAACTTGTCGAATGGCAACGAACAAGAATTCAAAGCCCCCGATTGCTCGGGGGAAGGGGCCAAGGATATCGAGGCCCACACCGAAAAGGTCGATGATAGAGGGATTGTCAGAAGGGCTTGGACAGGCAGGTGTGTTCTCTTGGAATGGAACTGACAGGCTTCACATTTCATCACTGAGTCAACCGCATCTTGGAGGGCTGTGGGCCAATAGAATCCTTGCCGGAATGCTTTCCCAACTAATGCCCTTGATCGAATGTGGGAGCTGCACATTCCTGTGTGATTCTCAGCCAGCAATTCCTTTCCATCCTCCCGGCAAACACACTTCAATTTCACACCGTTGGGCCTCCTTCTGCATAGAGTTTCATTGACAAACTAATACATACTGGCCCTCCGGGCTACTTTTTCATCTTTATCTTGGTTGCCAGGGAGATCTTCGGTTTGGAGGAAGTGGACAATGTGCCTTGCTCAAGTTGGATCCTGGGTCTTGGCAACAAGGACTAGCGGCACCTCCTCTGCTGCGGGAGCACCAACCTCATTCGCGGGGTCCATAGGCCTGGCTGGAGGGGGTGGTCTGGTAGGCTATGAGGAGTTGTTTACGGGAGAGGCTTACCGTAGTCCAACTATCTCCTCTTCCGGGCCATTGTGGCTGGTGATACGGAGGGTTGAGAGAGATGGAGTACAAAATTTCTTGGTTCCAAAGGAAGCTTCTACGCAGCACACTTTGACATGTTATCGGCTATGCTATTTTCCGCATGGTGTACGTGCTCTGTTTGCAACCCATCAAAGTGCTCCTCCAATTTCCTTACTTCCTCGATGTATGCTTCCAGCAATGGGCTTTGGTAATCCTTGTTGACTTGTCTCACCATGAGCTATGAATCTCCTCGAATGATGAGCTTCTTAATTCCCAATTCTGCTGCAATCCTGAGCCCGGCAAGGAGCCCTTCATACTCTATTGTATTGTTGGTAGATTCTTCCCAGGCAAAGTGCATCTGGATGACGTACTTCAAGTGCTCCCCGGAGGGGGCAACAAGAAGACGTCAGCTCCTGCACCTTGTAGGGAAAAAGCATAAATCAAAATACATGATCCATTCTTGGGGCGATTCCTTGCCGAGGATGGATGTTTCTATCACTTCCTCATCAAGGGTTGGCATCCATTCTATAATAAACTTTGCCAATGCCCTCCTATGAGTAATTGAAGTGCTCTCAAACTTCAAACCAAAGCTGGATAACTCCAAACCCGATTCCACTATTCTCCCAGTTGCCTCCGGTTTTCGGAGTATCCTTTGCAATGGGAAACGAGTGACAATCGTGATCTCATGGGCTTGGAAGTAGTGGCGCAGTTTCCTTGAGGCAATAATGAGACCATCGATCAACTTTTGCACGCCAAAGTACCTCGATCTAGCCCCTTGTAATAAGGAGCTGACGAAACACACTAGGCACTCCACCACTTTCTTCCTTGCCACGTCATTGGGGTTGCTCTCGTTGCCGTGGTCATCGCTGTCCTGATTCTTTTCTGACTCTTCTATGACCTGGTCACGTTCGGCCTCATCCACCTCTCGCTGTGCTACCAAGGATGCACTGACCACCTGGTGCCGCCAATTATAGCAACAATGGTTCATGGGTTTGGGTGCAACCAAGGTAGACATAGATGATAGGTAGGCTTTCAATTCCTGTAAAGCTGCATCTACTTTCGGGATCCACTTCATAGGCCCCGCCTTCTTCAAAACCTTGAAGAATGGCAGGGCACACTCGGCAGACATGGAGATTAATATGCTTAGCACGACAACACCTCACATCCTTAATTGTCCCTAGTGCTTGGATCCTCTCAATGGCCATGATCTTGTCGGGGTTGGCTTCAATCGCCGGTGGGACATGAAGAACCCAAGTAGCTTGCTCGAGGGAACACCAAATACACACTTCTTCGAATTAAGCTTCAGATTCATCTTGCACAGATTGGCAAATATCTCTTCCAAATCCTAGATAAGGATGGCCTTATCCTTGGTTTTCACCACGATATCATCCATATAGGCTTCTATATTTTTGTGCAACTGTGGCTCAAAACCGATCTGGATTGCTCTTGCAAAAGTGGACCCGACACTCTTTAATCCGAATGGCATGCACACAAAACAGTACGTACCACACAGAGTGATGAATCATGTCTTCACTTTATCTTCCTTGGACATGAAGATCTGATGATATCTTGAGTATGCATCCAGAAAGGAGAGCAAATCACATCCCGAAGTAGAATCCACAATCTGGTCAATGCGCGGCAAGGGAAATGGGTCCTTCGGGCAAGCCTTGTCGAGGTCTGTGAAATCAATGCAAAGCCTCCACTTCCCATTAGCCTTCCGGACCACTACTGGATTTGCTAACCATGTAGGACGCAGTACTCCTCTGACCAAACCAGGTGCCTCCAATTTCTTGATCTCTTCGGCAATGAATTGCTGCCTCTCCAAGGCCTACTTCTGTATTTTCTGCTTGACGGGTCGGGCAAGTGGGCAGACAGCAAGGTGGTTCTCAATTACCTCCCTGGGAACACCGGGGATATTAGATGGTTGCCAAGCAAACACATCGATATTCGCCCACAGGAAGGCAACAAGCGCGGTTTCCTATTTCTCATCGAGGGTGGCACTGATACTGAATGTAAGATCAACACTAGCCAGCCCTGCCATGACCTTCTTCACTTGGGATGCAGTAACCTTGGACCTCTTGCTGTTGGAACACTCCGGCACGTCATCAACGGGTGCCGTGCACTAGGAGTGGGCACGCTTCCCGGACTCCTTGCCAGAGGTTCTACAGTCCCTCTTCTTTCCTTTGCTTTCCATGGCAGGAACAGATGCTGCCGCCGACTCTGTTGCGACTGCATCCCGGTACATCTTGTCCACGCAGATAATTGCATCCATCTCATCAGATGGGATAGTGAGGACTCCTAGTGGCCCAGGCATCTTCAAAGTGTTATAAGCATAGTGGGATGCCGCCATGAACTTGGCCAGGACTGGTCGTCTAAGAATCCCATTGTATGGCAGGGGGAGATCAACCACATCAAACACAATCCTCTCAGTTTGATAGTTCAGTTCTCCCCCAAACATCACCGGCAACGTAATCTTCCACCTAGGATGACTCCTGCCGGGATTAACTCATTGAAATGTGTCGGTGACCCATAAATCTTCCTCTCCTATCTGAAGATTGCTGATAACTGTTGGGGAAATCAGATTCAACCCGGCCCCACCATCCACCAGTATCATTGTGACCTTGAGGTTGCGAATTGGTGGGGAGACCAACAACGGCAAACACCCAACCGCAGTGGTGCGATCAGCGTCATCCTCTTCGTCAAAGATGATGGGTGTGCAGGACCATTTGAGCAGTTTCCGGGCCTTTGGCGCTAGTTCCACAACATTGACGTCTCGTTCCCATCACTTGAGTTGGCAATGAGAGGAGTGCAAAGATGCACCCCCATTAATGCATAGGGTGTTAGTGGCCTTCTGGAATTCCTGCTCACTAGTTTCCTACTCATCCCCTCCATCACTGGCATCATTATAGGTTTCCTTCTCTTGGCCCCTGGCGGGTTTTCCTTGGTTCTGAAAGGGTTTGCCGGGGTGATTTGCTTCACTGCCTTGGCACTTACCGCTAGATGCATTTTGACCTTTTTCCTTGTCACGCTTATCATACTCTGCCCTCTGTTTCTTGACAAGCTGCTCAACCTCATAACACTCCTAAAGGTCGTGGCCTTTGGTTTGATGGATCTTGCAGTACGGCCCATCACCTTTTCCAACTTTTTCCGCGGTAGCGTGGCAGGCAGTGCATGTAGCAGCTTCCTTGCCGGTGGCATCAGCCTTGGCCTTCTTGCCGGTACTAGGTGTGCCCAAACCTTCTACAGTTATCACTGCCTTATCTCTTGGCTTCTTACTGCGCTTCTTGCCCTTCCTCTGACTGGTTGATTCAACTTCATCCTCTGAATCAACTATAATGCAATCCTCCTCTCTAGGCAAATTCCTTCTTTCTTCCATCCAGGAATGTTTGTCCACCAGTGTATATAGTTCTTTGATAGAATTGGGCAACCGCACGTTCATTTTGGAACGAATGCGGAGGTTGCGCACATTGGACTAGAAAGCTGCTATAACAGCTGCCGGATGGATATTTTTAATATTTCCATGAACCTTACTGAATCTCTACAAATACTTACGGAGGGTTTCTCCTTCCTTCTGGTGAAGAAGTTGTAGGTCGTTGGGCCTGTCGGGCTCGTGGTGGCCACCGGTGAAGGCATCGATGAACTCATGGCACAGATCTGCCCATGACTAAATGGAGTTCTCCTACAGGTGCATCAGCCAAGACCTCACATTGGACTTGAGGGCCAAAGGAAGTAGTTCGCGAACACCTTCTCATCTCTTCCCCCGGCAACCTGAACGGCGATGGTGTAGATGCTTAGAAACTCTGCCGGGTTCAGCCTCCCGTCGTACTTCTCAGGTATCTCTGGCTTGAATGTGAGAACGGACGGCCAACGGACTTGCCGCAGCTCTCATGTAAAGGCAGGGCAGCCAACCTCGAAAGGTAGGGACCAGCCAACACCGAGCGCAGGCTCATCAATGTTGAGGCCATTGCACCCATCGGTTTGGCGGGGGTTGTTGTGGCGGCATTCGGTGATGACGCACGCATGTCCCCGTTGCATGTCATTCGGGGTTCGACGTTAGCCTGGACGTGCTTGAGGGTCAGAAGAGGCCATCGAGACATCGTCGGGGTCTTGATTCTGCTGCACCCTTGCCGGCTCCCGTGGTGGGGACTGAACCGTGGGGATGGCCCCCTTCGTACGGCCAGCAGCGCGGGCGATGGCTGTAGCTTGGGGAGGTTGCAGTAGGCAAGCTTGTCGTGAACCCCCAGCTTCGGCGAAACCGAGCAAGCTTTGGATCCTGGCACACCATTCATCCATCTGCTCGGCTGCTGGCGGGAACCTCAACAGTCGTTGTGCTTGCGCCATGGCCTCCATGGTTGTGCTTGGCATGGATGTCGATGACGTCGACCGCACCGTCGCCTAGCTCCGGACATGCCAGTGTTGGCGACGCTGGCAGCGCCGCGCCCACGCTGCTGTGGGGTGACCACTTGGGCAGCGGGGTCATGTGGCGGTGGTGCTCGAAGATCAGTGGCTCCGTTGAGCGCAGCGGCCTGGTTGGCTCATCTGGGAGGAGGCGCATGCACCGTGGCCGCTCCCGTGGTGGGGGTGACCGAAGAGCGATGGCTCGCTCCGGACCGAGTGCCGTTGTTGCCGATGTGCTCATCGGCGAGGGGAGGGTGTAACACCCATGATGCGGCTATATCTCCCACGTGTCGGAGCACGACTTAGAGGCATAACCGCATAGTAGGCATGTCGCAAGAGGGGTATTCTTTACACATCCCATGTACTGAATAAGAAAGGGATAAAGAGTTGGCTTACAATCGCCACTTCACACAATACATAAATATAGCATTACATCATCCAGAATACAATCAAGGTCCGACTACGGAACCAAATAATGAAAGACAACCCCTAATGCAAAAGATGCTCGATCGCCCCAACTGGGCTCCACTACTGATCGAAAGGAAACGAAACAACACAACGAACACGATCTTCATCGAGCTCCTCCTTGAACTCGGTTGAATCACCTGCACGGTTATCATCGGCACCTGCAACTAGTTTTGGAAGTAATATGTGAGTCACGGGGACTCAGCAATCTCACACCCTCGCGATCAAGACTATTTAAGCTTATGGGTAGGAAAAGGGTAGTGAGGTGGAGCTGCAGCAAGCACTAGCATATATGGTGGCTAACTTACGCAAATGAGAGCGAGAAGAGAAGCAAAGCACGGTCGTGAACTAGAAGTGATCAAGAAGTGATCCTGAGACTACTTACGTTTAAGCATAACACAAGAACCGTGTTCACTTCCCGGACCCCACCGAGAAGAGACCATCACGGCTACACACGCGGTTAATGCATTTTAATTAAGTTAAGTGTCAAGTTCTCTACAACCGAACATTAACAAATTCCCATCTGCCCATAACCGCGGGTATGACTTTCGAAAGTTCAAAACCTTACAGGGGGTCCCAACTTAGCCCATCACAAGATCTCACGGTCAACGAAGGATATTCCTTCTCCCAGGACGGCCCGATCAGACTCAGAATCCCGGTTACAAGACATTTCGACAATGGTAAAACAAGACTAGCAAAGCCGCCCGGATGTGCTGACAAATCCCGATAGGAGCTGCACATATCTCGTTCTCAGGGCACACCGGATGAGCCAGACGTCGGGTTGGCATAGACCCTGGTTGCCCAGGGGGCACCGGACATTGCTCAGGTTGGACCAACACCTAGAGAAGCACTGGCCCGGCGGGTTAAAATAAAGATGACCCTTGAGTCTGCAGAACCCAAGGGGAGGTGATAGGTTGTTAGTGCAAATGTAAAACCAAGGTTGGGCCTTGCTAGAGGAGTTTTATTCAAGACAAACTATCAAGGGGTTCCCATTATAACCCAACCGCGTAAGGAACACAAAATCAAGGAACATAACACCGGTATGAAGGAAACTAGGGCGGAAAGAGTGGAACAAAACACCAGGCATAAGGCTGAGCCTTCCAGCCTTTGCCAAGTATATAGGTGCATTAAAGTAAACAAGATATAATAATGATATCCCAACAATAAACATGTTCCAACAAGGAAAAACTCCAATCTTCACCTGCAACTAGCAACGCTATAAGAGGGGCTGAGCAAAGCGGTAACATAGCCAAACAACGATTTGCTAGGACAAGGTTGGTTAGAGGCTTGACATGGCAATATGGGAGGCATGATAAAGCATGTGGTAGGTATCACGGCATAGCAATAGAGCGAGCAACTAGCAAGCAAAGATAGAAGTGATTTCGAGGGTATGGTCATCTTGCCTACAAAGTTCTCCGAGTTGACGAAAGCTTGATCCTCGTAAGCGTACTCAAAGGGTTCCTCGAACACGAACTCGTCTCCCGGCTCTACCCAAGGAAAGCACACAAGCAAAGGAACAACAATCAATCACGATGCAATGCGCAAGCAACATGATGGAAAACATGGCATGATATGCGGGATGTGATACGCAATGCATATGCGTGCTCCAGAAGGAAAAGATTGAACCATGCATCAACTTGGCAAACCAAGTGGGCCGCTGGAAAAATGAGTTGATTTCGGTCGAAATCGATATAAAGATCACCGGAATCGGATGCAGGGTTTACAAATGGCAAGCAAATAAGAATGGCACAATTCTGCGATTTAACAACATGATGTAATCCAAAATGCAACAAGAAACTAAGCTACTGCACTCTAACAGAGCAACAAAGCACATGACAGTGATCTACTCATGAACATTGAGCTACGGCTAATTGACACAATAGCAGGTTCAAACAAGCATGGCAAAGGTGCAAAAGATAACACCATCACAGACTTAGTGAAAATAACAACATGCCAGGAATTAACATCAGGAAGCAATGTTTAGAGCAAGATAACAATATGCTACAGGATCAGATCATCGCAATACAAGGCATGGCATGAATCTACTCAAAGCATATGACAAAACTCCGTTACTGAACATAAGACAAAAAGGATCATAAGTTATGATGGCACACATGTAAACATAGCAAGTTTTCTTAACAGATTCAGACTTAGCAGAAAACTGGACATGGCAAAAACAGAGTTACGAAGGCATGTTTGCGAGATCGATGCACTCAACACAAGGCATTGCATGACCAGTTAAGCATACTACCAGCAAGAAGACAAGTTCAAGAAGCTAAAAATGGCAAGAACAATCTCATAGCATGCATGGATCAACTACAACATCCTTGGCAAAATTGATTAACACGTAAACAATCTGCCAGGAACATTTTATAAGAAAAGAAGAGTAATATTGAGTCATTATATGGCACTCCATAAATGCAAACAAGAGCATGGATGGATATGGCATAACAATATCTCAAAATCATCCTTACTAAACATAGTCGAAAGAAGCATGGATCACTCTGTAGCAACATGAATACGTGGCATAAAAATAACAGCAGAGCAAAGACTTGGTGAAATTCTGAGTCTATGAAATCAGCAATATCACGAGAGCTAATTTGTATGCTTGTGCTAGTCACCACATTGATCACAAAAAATACATGGCATACACCCCTATAAAGATGGCAAGGCATGGCCCAAAACACATGTAGAGTTCATGCTCATATGCAGCACACAATAAACATGGCAAAAATGACAAATGCTCAAGATCTGAGAAGGATCAGCACCTAACATTTAATAGCACTCTTGCATTAACGATTTGGGCTTCAAGATGGACTCAAACAAACATGGCACAATGGAACAAAATGAAGAGGACATCATGATGAACATTTTGATATCTCATGCCCGCAAAACGGAGCAGCGAGCACAAAGTTATGACATGATGAAGGTAGCCACAAAATATTGCAGAACTGGGGACTTAGAGAAATTTATACCCTCGGAAACTAGACGGGGCCGTTTCGGGACGAGGAGATCAGGGGTCTGGGAGGCTTGTTTGGTTCGGGGGGCGGTTGGATCTCATCCAACCCGGCCCAGATCTGGCCGGACTCGAACTCCGGTGAGGCGGGCCTTCTGCGGCGAGATGAGGTGGTGGCTGCGGCGGCCAGCCGAGGCGAGGAGGCGACGCGCGAGATCCGGCGGGCGGCGCACAGCGGGCGGTG